>NC_057938.1:51699544-51942044 GCF_018555375.3 Anguilla rostrata | reverse complement strand
TGATGCACGGCAGCCATTTTGCACCAGTTCCATACTTAACATACACTAATAGCAGCCCAGCCAATTCTTCTTGTAGAAAATCTCAAACATTAAGATCGAAGAGTACGGTCGGACAAAGTACGAGAGTAACTAACAGTCCACCATGAACAGGGTATGTTATGGCAGGGTTGGGCAACAAATAAAATAAAAAAAACATTGTGCTGTTTTGTTTTTTTGATATGCAGTTTGCCAGTTGATCTGTGCCGCCATTGTGGAGGGCTATGCTGGAGACGCCCTACCGACCGAAGCCCCTCCCCCTTTGCCTTTGTGACATCACAGTCAACTGCAGCCCGCCCCCCACAGGACCAAGTAAGGACATCAAAGATGGAATTTTAAAGCACTGCAGCCAGCTTTTACCTCCCTGACCTGGTGGTTTAAACAGTTCTGGGTACATCTGCAGCATTAGGTGCTCTCTGTCTGGTAGATGTAGCTTAACCACCCAATAAGGGCGATGACCAAAAGCAACGCGCCAAGCTTTTGACACAGTTCTGGATGCCATGAAAGTGGGAAATTTGAAAAGGAAGGTACAGTTTCAATTTTCTTTAGGTCCTTTTTTTTAAGGTTTTTTTGTTTTTTTTTGTTTTCTTTTTTGTTACTGCGTAGAAAGTTCCGGAAAAGCCGTTTGACTCTCGCAAGACCAAAAAAAAATAAAAAATACACGGATGAAAAGCGCGCGTGCTGGATGCCTGCATCGTGTGCGCGCACACAGAGATTCTTCACTCCTCGAACCCTCTACCCGCACAAACACCATAAAACGGGCAGGGCGAAAAAGGCACTCACAGGTTGATGACGTTCTCCAGGTGTCTGGTTTCGGTGTCCTGCCCTGTCCTCTCCACTTTGTGCTGGTTCTGGCCCAGATGGACAAACCTGAACAGGCACGGCAAGACAAGACGAGACACATCGGTCACACGGCAACCGCCTTACCCACGGCAACCATGCAACGCTGGAGACTCTGAGTCATCCCTTAATGGACTGCCCCTCCCCCCCCCCGCCCGACCCCCCACCACAAAGTTACATCACATCCCAGTTGCAGGCCTAAAACAGAATAAACGGGAACGACAAAGTTCAAAACGGGGGACGAGGACGCACAGGGACTTCAACGGAAGACGGCAAGGGAGACTTTTTATTTATCTGTGTAAAGAACATTTAAAAAAATATATTTTTTGTAATGGAAGTGAAACTTTAAAGTCCTATTTCGGCTGCATTGTCGAGCCAGCGGGCTCCCGCCCGGGCCTCCGAACTATTTTTGTCGACGGGAGTTTTGTTTGTGTTCAGACGGCACGAGGAGGGCCTTTTGAGGGGCCGAGCCGCAGGCGAGGGGCGGCTTTATTCCTCCCCACAGAACCGGGACCCCGGCGTACCCACAATGAACCGCCAAGCGGGGCGGGGGCGGGGCACACACAATGGAACAAGTGGCTCTCAGCGAGGAGCGTGTCAGGGCTTTCTGCGGGGGAGAGAACGCGGAAGGGGACGGGGGGGGGGGGGGTGGCGCGGGTTTTGGGGGGGTGCATTAAAACACGCTTCGCCGGTGTGGAGTGGCGGCGGGACCCCAGGGGTCTCTTCATGACCAGGCGTTACGCACCGCGAGCCCCTCGCTGGTCCTCGCGTCTCTGAACGGGACCCCGTTTTAGGGACGAGGGGGGTCGAAACGGGACGTCCAGACGCAGGCCTCATTGCCCTCACAGGACCGAGAGGGTACGCCAGGCCTCAAAAAGAACGCTTCAGTCTGATTCTTTTCCCAGCAGACACACACACACACACACACACACACACACACACAAATGGATATCTTCCACACTCGGAGAGGTGAAATGCCCGTAGCAGACAATATGCCGGTTTCTGGAGCCGCTGGCGACCTGTCCGGGGCGTGTGTGCCCCCCCCCGCCAGTGCATGCTGGTACCGCTCATGGCGCCTTACACTCAGTAATGGAAGGAACCCATTGGGCCCAGCCGTTACACTCATAAAATGGAGGGAGCCCGTTTGTGGGGGGCGTAGCGGCGCAGAGACTCGTTCTGGGTTCTGCGCGTCCGACTGGGGCGGCAGTGCAGTGTAACGGGTAAAGAACTAGTCTTGTAACCTGTGGGTCATAGGTTCGATTCCCGGGTAGGACCACTGTCGTCGTACCCTTGAGCAAGGTCCTTAACCTGCATTGCTTCAGTATGTATCCAGCTGTGTAAATGGATGCAGCGTAAATGCTGTGTAAAATGTGTTCTGGATAAGAGCATCTGCTAAATGCCTGCAGTGTAACGTACCTGAACATATTTTCAGGTTTCATCCCCAGGTAGGGCGCTACCGTTTAACCCAGAAATAAGGCCTTCACCTGCACATCCAGGTTAAACCCCGGAATAAATGGGGATCGTACATTTAAAAAAGTATGTCACGCTTGGGATAACAACGTCTATGTGGCGGCTAGCTAAAAATACAAAATGCAAATGCGAGATCTGTATCAAGGCTGCTGTGTGCGACGTCCAAACAAAAAACACAGAGGAACAGCGCAGAGGAGATTCGGGTCAGAGTTAAATACCACTTTGAGAATTCAATTTGTATTCAGACGGTTTAGACCCCAGGACATCGGCCTCCTCTTCAAATGGGCCAGCTTCAACTTACGGGACCCCGGGTTTTTGGAAATTGCAAAATTGAAACGGCGAAAAAAAAACGAACAAAGAAAACGCACCGGGCTGGAAGAACAGAAAGCGCCCCCGTCCAAGCACAGCAACAACGGCCACATTAACCACAATGGTCCCACCAAACACGATGGAACAGATAAATTAGCCTTTTTAAAACAACATTCTTTAAAAAAAAAAAATGTATTTATTTTTTAAAACAGGGTTGTAACACGGAACGGTGTGTCCCTGTCTTTTTAAGGTAGAACTAGCCTCCAGGGAAAAAAAAAAAAAAAAAAAATGAAACAAATAAACCGCAGCGGCTTTTCTGAGAGCGGTTTGCGTCGCCGCGCCGACCGCCCGAGCGTTAGCTTTGTTCGCTCGTAACGCTCTCGACATCGACCCCCACCCCACACCCCACCGCGCGCGCCGGCTAAACAGAACGCCGCGGTAACGGAGCGTGCAGCCGAGCGTCCGCGAGCGATCTCACCTGCGATAGATGAGCATGTCGTCCTCCGCGGGGAATGCGGAGAGGTTGAGCCCGTAAGTCTCCCTCATCGGCTGGTGCTGATAGTCCTGGAAAAAAGGGCGGAGGAAAACAAAACACAACTTACAGTCCCACTGCAGCTCCATAAAGACCAACTCAGTCAGGAAAATGGCGGGAAATGTTGGGCTGAATGGCCCGTTCTCGTCATTACGCTATGTTACGCTATGCTATGTTATGCTGTTATTAAATTATGCTATGCTATGCTATGCTATTTTATGCTTTGCTATGCTATGTTATGCTATGCTATGCCATGCTATGCTATGCTATGTTATGTTATGCTATGCTATGCCGTGCTATGCTATGTTATGTTATGTCATGCTATGCTATGCTACGTTATGTTATTTCATGTTATGTTAAAGAGGAGGACATCAGGGCTGTTTGACAATGGACCAGCTAATGGTTGGTCTTCCTGGTTGCGCCAGGAAGATCTGTGTAAGAGACATAATGGTTTTCGACACATTGCGGGTCGTACTGTAATCTTTAAAGCCCACTTCTTAAAAAAATGAATAGAAATACACAAAATCCTGGAGCCAAAAACCCAATTCCCCTTCAAATATTTTTCCCATTGGGGAGTTTTTTTCTCACCACTGTTCGAGTGTGTTCTCCCCACTGGAAGTTTTTGTACCTTATGTACTAGCTATTTGGTAGTTCAGGCCTGGTGTTTGCTCTGTCTCTTGCCTTGTCACTCTGTAAAGAGTCTTTGTGACAGTTCTCTGTAAAAAAAAAAAAAAAAAAGCTCTTCTATACAAATAGAATTGAACTGAACTGAATTTTAGAAAAGAATAGAGAAACCAAATCAGCATGACTGAACACCACTCTTTCGACCTTGCAAAGATGCATTCTACATTCCACCGCATTGAAAGCACGTGTGTGATTGTGTGTGTGTGTGTGTGTGTGTGTGTAAGGCACACGTGAATACCATGAATGGGACTGAATGCACGTGATCAACCGGGGCCATTCCAGTTAGAGCAGAAAAGCATTTCCACACAACAACAACGACAACAACACAAAAAGCGACGAGTCGGACCTCCAGCCCTTCCATCCTAGCCGCTCTGGAGCGGTGCGCGTGCCGCTCGTAATAATACTGCGGGACCGCGGATCGAACCGCAGCCTCGAAGGCCTCGGGTGTGACGACGTGCGTCTTCACCTCTGACATAACGGGCGGGAACGGGCTCGCTAATCACGCGGCTAGCTCGCCACGTTTTTCCAGCGACGGCGATCTTCGATTCACGTAAGCGGGCAGGCGGGTATCTTTACGTTACGTCCACTTGATTTATTCATTTTTTTAATTAATTTATATTTTTGGGGGATTTTTTTTAAGCGTCTGTAGCGAGCGGGGGGGCCCTGCGTTCGATGCGCTGAGGCTGCTCCGCTCAGCTCCTGCACCGAAGAGGCCCCCCGTAAATCACTGCGGCCGTTAGTTACGTAACCGCGGGAAACGAGCGTTAACAGAAAGATTCGTCGTCCCCCCCCCCCCCGCTCTGGGTTTCAGCTGTGCGGTGATGCATACCGATACGCCCTAAACGGCCCCCCCCACTCCGACACTAACGCTGTGCTTCTGCCTGGAGGCCCAAGAGGGCACAATCAATCAGACAAATGCCCAGGCAGTTAGAGACACGCGCGCACACACATACACACACACATACACACACATCACGCGCGCACACATGCACTCACTCACATACACGCACACACACCGTGCACACACACACACACACACACACACACATCACACGTGCACTTGCGCACATACACACACACACATCACACGTGCACTCGCGCACATACACACAAACTCGTGCGCGCACACACACACGCACACATCACACGTGCACACATGCACTCACTCACATACACGCACGCACACCGTGCGCGCACACACACACACACACACACACGCTGATAAAACCGGCCGCTCAAAACTGCAGCTCCGTCGCCCGAATATACTTTTTTTTCTCTTTCATTCTTTCTTTCTGCAGCATTCCCTGCAGGCGAGGACACTTCAGACCTCCACTTCTCCAGCGCTCACAGAAAAATGACCACATATACTGCTGCTGCTGCAACCTTGGTCATTTTTATTTTATTTTTTTACAAAAAAACACACAGAGCGAGCGAGAGAGAAGAGAGAGCGTGAACAAACTGAGAGAGAGAGGGAGGGAGAGCACTTACAGAAAAATGACCACATATACTGCTGCAACCTTGGTAATTTTTTTTTACAAAAAAAAACACACAGAGTGAGCGAGAGAAGAGACAGCGCGAGCAAATAGAGAGAGGGAGAGAGGGGGGGAGGGAGAGAGAGAGAGCGAGAGAGAGATGGAGAATGATAAAGGCCTTGTTCATGTGAGGGAAATTATTCAGGCTGGGGTTATTTCTGTAACTCGGAAGCTGCTGACATTGGTTTCTGCCAGAACCAATAATCTGTCTCACGGACATGAAAGCGCATCTGTGCCTCTACCTCTGGGTCCACAACATCAAACCACATCGGTGACTGTCGAGGACCTGCTGCATTCTTCCTGTGCCACCCACACACACCCACACACACCCACACACACACGTGCACGCATAGCCACACACACACACACGTGCACAGACACACACACACGCACAGACACACACACACACACACACACCCAAACACACACGTGCACGCATAGCCACACACACACACGTGCACAGACACACACACACACACACACACACACACACACACACCCAAACAAACACGTGCACGCATAGCCACACACACACACGTGCACAGACACACACACACGCACAGACACACACACACACACACACCCAAACAAACACGTGCACGCATAGCCACACACACACACGTGCACAGACACACACACACGCACACACACACACACACCCAAACAAACACGTGCACGCATAGCCACACACACACACACACACGTGCACAGACACACACACACACACACACACAAACAGCCCCCGCAAGCTGCCATTCACACTGCTCTCCACTGCAGACATGCAGATGATTACAATGAAACCCACTGAATTTCTCACATTCTTCCTTCCAAAGACAGACATTTGTTTAACCACTCATAGTCCCACCTTGACATTCACTACCCACTGGCAACAGCGTCTTGGCAAAAACACGACAGTGTCTCAAGCAAGAACCCGCAGGTAATATTACCTGGAGGAGGACAGTAGACCGTAGTTTTTTTATTAGACAGTTATTTTCTGTACCAAATTATATGGCGAAATAGCCAGTTACAGTTCACTGCCATTCTAGGCTTCCTAAGTAAACAGAGAAAAAATGAGGTGCCAGGTACTCTCTGGTCATTTTAGGGGGTGATAAGATTGGAAAGATTTTGCGAAACCCCTACAACAATCTGGATTTATCATGGTTCTAGGTAGGCGTAGTGTTCTTACAGTACGTTCAGCGCTTCAGTGATGTCGCGTTTATATTCGCTGGTATGACACTTATGTTAGCCAGCTCTGCCACGGTTGCTTATAGTTCAGCTAGGTGTGCTTATGCCCTCTTACACTATAAGCAGGACTGGGGGTCAAACCAGGAACTGGATTAAAATTCCATTCCTTAACCCTTTAAGGTGTTAGATCACAAACAGGCGATTAGAATGTTCTTATCTGAACATTCTACTGCTGATGTAACAATCGCTTCTGGTAAGCGAAAGCAGCGGAGTTCTAGAACACTGACTAAGAATTTAGAAAAAAAACTACTCTTCAAAGGGATGACTGAATAAAGAAATCCAAATGGAAAGTGGTGGGCACAATTTAATTATCGAACTGAATTCACTGACCGCCCCTAACACCGGCTGCAAGCCGCTGTGGCTAAGGCTGAACACAGTGTTGTGTACTGCAATAACATGAACATCACGACCCAGTGCTGCCAATCATCCCCCCACTCTTCCAAGGCCTCCAGATCCACAGCCAGAGCCAGGCTGTCGCCAGAGGGTGCCAACGCTGACTGGCGCGATCCCCCCCCCCTCCTCACCTCCTGTTACAGATTCTATTCTAGGGTCCCTGCAGCCTCCGCCAGGCTGGCATCAGTGGGCAGCGGTGATGCCAGCCTGCAGCCGGGGGGAGGGATGGGCAGCGGCGGCGGTGTGGTCCACCCCCCGGAGACCTCCCCTGCCCCCCCCGGACCCCCCCTCCCCCCCACGCCCCAGACCCCCCCCCCTCACCTCCTGGGGCCGGGCGCTGTCCCCCGGCTCGGCCAGCTTGATTGGGGTGGAGCGCTGGGACACGGTGCCGTCCTCCTCCCGGTCCTCCTCCGAGTCGTCCTCCGAGCTGCTGGAGATGGCCTCCTCGCTGGGCGGGGGCGGGGCGCTGGCCGCCGTCTTGCGCTGCAGCACCGCCTCCTCCTTGTTGCTCTTGTTGCTGCGGTAACCGCGTAACAGATAGGGACAGACAGACAGACAGACAGACAGAGAGAGAGAGAGAGACAGAGAATGAGAGAGAGAGAGAGAGAGAGAGACACACACACACAGACAGAGAGAGACAGACAGTGACAGAGAGAGGGACAGAGACAGAGACACAAGGAGTTCACACACTTGCCTCTGCAAGAGCCTCATCCCCTCTCCTGTGCCCTGAACCTCCTAGACCTGATTGCAGCATTCAACATGGTCAACCTCCACACTCATCTCCACACTCATCTCCACACAAGCTGGGATGGGCCTCTCTGAGACTACCCTCTCTTGGCTTTGCTCTTTCAGGCAGGTCATCTACCAGGTCACCGGGATGGGGTCTGTCGCTGCACCTGATCCCCCTTGTTACAGGAGTCCCACAGGGGTCTGTACTGGGCCCTCTGCTGTTCTCCGTTTACACCAAATCTCTTGGCTCAGCCATGAACTCACAGGGTTTCTCTTATCACTGTTATGCTGATGATACACGACTCATGTTCTCTTTCCCTCCCTCTGCCAAACAGGTCAATGAGAGAATATCTGCATGCCAGACTTAGCCAATGCTTACTGTGCAAACTAGACTTGATGTTCATGACTATAGATAACAGATACTCAGTGAGAACTGCATCTTATCGGACCAATGTACTGTAGTTGTTCCAATGACCTTAGGTATGCACTTATTGTACATCACATTGGATAAATGTATCTGCCAAATAAAATATAATGTAAAACAACGGAATAATGTGTTACCGTGGAAAATTATCAGGCGATGCAGCGGACCGAATACTGAAATCGGCGAGCGAGAGAAAAACAATCCACGCACCTATCAGACATCTGGCAGCAGACAGAGGACGGTTTGAATCGCGGGCTCACGTAATATTCATGCTGAGAGCGACAGGAGAGACTGAATAATTTATCGGGGACCATCCCACGGCCACGAGAGTTAGCGGTCACCTGGCCAATCGCGGATTCGTTTTTTTTTTTTTTTTCCAAACGAAGAGAGGACAAGCTGCCCTGGTGTAACGCCAAAAGCTTTTCCGCCCCCCCCCCCCCCCCCCCCCCGCCCCCGGTTACAGTAACCGTGGGCGGGCTCAGGGCGCCTTACCCTAGGACAGACTTCCCCGTCTCTTCCGGCTTACGGACGGTGAACGGGCTGGGGTCCACGCCAACCGTCTTGGGCATGAACTCCCTGCCGAAATACAAACAAGAGAGAGACGTTCAGTTCAGCTTCAGGGCAAACGTTAGCCGTGTCACAACATTAGCCTCACCAAAAAACACACAACCTGGACACACAACAGTGTCCGGAGAAACAGCAGATGTGAGGACCCTTATTTTTCATATTATAGGTCTGTGGCGATGTCAAACCTATATATTTAAAATTTAGTTTTAGTTTATTTGTTTATTTAACAGGGGCCATGCACAACACAACCGTTGGGCCAGAGCTAGCTATATAGCTCATTTACATCTGCGGTCCCTGGGCAGGAAGATATTAAAAACAATACAGTACAATACGAACAATTAAAAACAATACAATTAGCAAAATTTACAAACAGTACATCGCATATAAAACAACATCATACAAAATATACATTACACACTCTTCATGTTGGAAAACAGCTGGTTCCATACAAAGGTTCAGATTAACTGTGTTCCTGTTACTGAGAGAAAATCCCCCCCCCCCCCCACCCGACCTTCTTATCAGCTACGATACAAAACGACGACCTTTTCTGACCACCTTCGCCGTCCCGCCCCCGCAACAATCTTCTTCTGGAACATTGCAGAGATATTACGCGGTGTTAGCGGGTTTTATTGGGCCCACAAAATGGCCGACGGCGATGGCGTTTTATGAACACGCGACGCGGGCACAGAAGGTCCCCGTCGCTGGCACACAAAAAAAAGAAAAAAAAAAGACAAAAGAAAAAAGAAACGAACAGGATCTCGTAGGCCCAGAAAATCGAGTTAAAGGCCCAGGGAGTCCGACAGTTAAGAGGTACGGAGTCTGTTGCCCGCTGACACTCGATGAACTGGCCCGGCATCAGGGGGCATCGGGGTCACCGGACAGAAGCACAATATTAACGTGCCAACTGCCGAGCCCATCTCATCACAACACACCCACATCACTCTGTCAGATTGTCCTGTTGGCTGTCACCTGCGATATTGACGACGATAATACTTCTTCATGTACTGTCAATCATTATTTCTTGAAGAATGTGAATTTTTCATTGTATGGAACCAAGGCAAGTTTATTTGTATGGCACTTTTACATACACAGGAGTCATTCAGGGTGCTTTACATAGGCATATCGTAATTAAGGTTGTTCAACCTAAATTTGAATGTGGCTTTAGTGGGGGGGGGGGCACATCTAAGATTCTCTGGGAGTGGGTTCCAGCTATGGGTGGCATAACAGCTAAACGCAGCGTCGCCATGTTTGGTTCTAGATCTAGGCACTGCCAGTTGGCCAGTCGAAAGCGAGCTTATAGACCGGTTAAGGTTTAAAATAATTCCCAGCCGTTGCAGGTTGCTCCGGCTATTGTTGTTGTTGTTGTTGTCATGGCTACGGAGGAGGCTTCTGTCTTCTGGCTGATACGGTGTACGGTTTGCCGATTGGTTACATGGGTGATTGTGTTTTTGTGAGGCACTCTGAAGACGACAAAGCTTTATTTATTCATTTGCATAAAAGCGAAAGTCTCGGTACCGTGCAGAGTTGGTCATGGCCATGCAGAAGGTGTCGTCGAACGAGCTGAGCTCGTAGGGCTTGAAGAACTCGGTGTAGGTGTCGATGCTCTCATCGTACCGGTTCAGCCTTTTCACCGTCAATTTCTTCTTGTTCTCCTCGCAGGGGACTGAAACAAAAGACACACACACACACGCACACACACACACGCACACACGATGCCCCACTTTCAGATGACAACACTTTCAGGACCCGTTGGCTCACACACTAAAACACACACTTACACTGTAGAAAATGAACTTCAAACGTACTCTAACAAACTCTTACAAAAAAAACCAGTTTTTTAGGCAGCTGACAAACTGAACAACAATCTCTCTTCTCGTTCACTTGACAGTGGACCCATGGCGCCTGTTAATAAAACACACTGCGCTGGATAAAAACGACCGCACGGATTCCTTAAACAACACCAACGTTGTTATTTAAACATTACATTACAGGCATTTAGCAGACGCTCTTATCCAGAGCGACGTACAACAAGTGCATTAGGTCAAGGTGCAGAGGTGCAAAAGAAACACTAGAGTGAAGTAAGGATCGTAGTGCCAGAAGTGACCACATCGATCAGGACTCCAACCCTGTAGAGTAATCTGTTCAGCAAACAAGAATCCTACCAAGTACAAACTAGCGCTGGAATCACATTTGCCTAATCAGACAAAAACAACAATCCTGCCAAATAAACTAACGTAATCGTATTATCCTAACTAGGTACAGTAAACAAAAAAGAACGAAAATTAACCAGATCATGCGATCGGGATGCACGTAACAAAACATCGGTACCTTCATCATAGGGGAGAGGCAGATAGGACAAGATCCCCTCCGACCACCAGTATGTGTAGCTAGAGAACAAAACAATGGAAACAGATGGAAAAGGAACAATGAGACCGCAATCCAACCCAGGCAATTTCACGGACAAATTCATCGTTTCACATCTTGACACACGTTACGAAATCCAAAGGCGGACGACGTTTGGCGAAAACAACCTCGTTCCACATACGAACACATGAACAATATTCGACACTCCCGTAATGTAATTTGCCTTTTTAGATCCCCGCACACAAAAATTCAATCACGCAGCAATCAGGTCGAGTTTTATGTCCACGGCGAGACGGACGTCAACATTCGGAGCTGGCTTTGTGTCCTCAGAATTGCTTTAATTCTCCTCTTTTACAATCTCCTAACGATGGGCACATAGCTATTGGTAAAAAAAAAAGAAAAGTTTTTCTCTTGATAATGTAGTTGGGGGGGGGGGGGGGTCTATTATGCAAGTAATTCTACAGAGATTTACAGGCCAGATTTACAGGCAGGCATTTGGGTCAGGACAGCAGCACCTTCCCGTTCTGCTGCTGCTTTTTAAAAATATAAAAACCAACAATTCGGCAGCGAAGTTAAAGTCTCGGAGTAACTGAGTGTGTCTGAGGGAAAGAGGACAGGATGCATGGGTTTTAAGGGTGGGGGGGTGGGTGTTGGAGAGCTCTGGAATAATAGCCGGCTGATTGGGTAAGTAGGTTGCAGCCAGACAAAGAGCAGGAAAATGGACCAGGTTTCGGGCTCTCGAGGAGATCAGCTCCCCGAAGGATGACCAGGAAATGACACAGCCCTCCCCGCCCAGGTGGCACGAGGGGGGAGGGGGGGTGGGGGGGGGGGCTCCAAGCACCATTACCGCCGGGTTTCGACCCGCCGGGCACCCGAATGTGTGCCAACCTCCTAATCGGGAAAACGACCCTCACTGACCGACGCCTTCAAGCTGAGGTTTCCAACCCAGGAAAGCACAGGAAGCACAATGGCGGTTATTCTCAAGATGCAGAACTGCTTTGTGGACAGGAAGCATTAGCCCTTTGAGGTGCGGGATCACAAAGCATATGATTAGAATGTTCTGAACTGAACATTCTAATGCTGATGTCACAATCGCCACTGCTAACTGAAAGTAAAGGAGATCTAGAACACTGACTGTTGTAGAATGTTGGAAAAAAAGATTCCAGAAAACATCCTCTTCAAAGGGTTAAGAGCTCCAGCACCAGGTTTAGAGACCATAATCATCGCCACGCATTCCTTTTATCCAAGCATCCAATTCACCTTGGGGGACCTTTTTCATGTTATTTATCTATTTATTTAACATTATTTATAGAACTATTACTGCAATAAAAAGCATTTTATCTAAGCGTATTATAGATAACATCATTACAGTCATTGCCGAGCATTACCGACAGGGCAGATGTCTCCAACCCTGATCCTGGAAGGCTGAAGGATCAGCTGATTTACACCGTTACTCAGCAACCGATCACTAACTCATCAACCGGACTGCGTGGTCCGAATCGGTCGACTGTTTTCCAGTGAAATCAAAAACCCGGAGACCCTCCCTACCACCAGAGCTGCAGGCCCGTACCTGTACCCGTACCCGTACCCGTGCCTGTACCTGTGCCTGTACCTGTGCCTGTGCCTGTGCCTGTGCCTGTGCGTTCCGGCAGTGCCGAAAACGTGCTAACGGCGGCGCGCGGCGCTCACCTGCGTCTCTGCTGCGGCAGCTCCATGCTGTTCCTCTGGTGCAGGTAGAAGTCGGTGGGCAGCTCCCACAGGTGCGGCTTGGCCTCGGACGGCTTGAACACCTGGAGGAAAAGGTTGATGGCGTCCTGCCTGTCTGCGTCTGCGGGGTCGGGGTGGGGGTGGGGGGGGGGCGGTGGGGGAGAGAACAAAAAAGAGCGAGGGAGCGTGGGAAAAATGAAGGGGAGGAGTGTGAGAAAGAAAGAGGGAGAGAGAGAGGAAAATGGAAATTGTGAGCGGTAAGTAATTAAAAGCTAAGATTCGCCACGTGTGATGTGTGGAGCCATGAGAGGTGGGCCGTGGGCAGATTATTTTGGGTGTTGATTGAGGCACGTTCACCCGGGGAAAGCTGATAGAAGGGGACTGATGGAAAATGAGCCTCTTTCTCTCTTTCTGACAAATAAGAAGCACACACACACACACACACCACACACACACACACACACACACACACACACACACACACACACACACTCACACACACACACACATGCACCCACACGCACACACACTCACACACTACACACACACACACACACACACACACACACACAAAACCCACACACACACACACACACACACACACACACACACACACACACACACAAACACACAGAGCACACACACACACACACACACACACACACACACACACACACACACACACACACACACACACAAACACACAGGCATGCTCACACACACACACACACACACACACACACAAACACACAGGCATGCTCACACACACACACACACACAGGCATGCTCACACACACACACACACACACACACACACAGGCATGCTCACACACACACACACACACACACACAACACACACACACACACACACACACACACACACACACACACACACACACACACCAAACACACACACACACACACCACACAACACACACACACACACACAAAAACCATGACACATGCATACGCACACAGAAAAGCATGGGAGACACACACACACACACAAAGCACTCACTGCACAGCACACACACACAACACACACACAACACATACACACACAAACACACACAAACCATGCACACATGCATACGCACACACAAAACATGCAGACACACACACACACACAACACTCACCACAAGCACACACGCACACAAAACCATGCACACATGCATACGCACACACAAAAGCATGCAGACACACACACACACACAAACACTCACGCACAAGCACACACACACAAGCACACACGCACACAAAACCATGCACACATGCATACGCACACACAAAAGCATGCAGACACACACACACACAGACATAAGCGTGCCCGCACACGCACAAACAAAATCTTGCACATGCACACACACACAAAAGCATGCACGCACGTGTACTCCAAATGTAATTCCTGCAAGGTTCACGCGATATGGATGTAAATGCCCTCATATTCAGTTTCATTATAAATCCAATAACAGACTGTACTATATATGCACACACACACACATACAAACATGCACACACACACACACACTACTACTACTATTACTGTCACTGCTGGTCGTAATAATAAAAACCCTCACCATCATTATCACAGTAATAATCATACAGTAACAACGTGAAGCCATTTCATCTTTCTGAGTCAGGGGGAGAAAGCTCTTGCACGTGCCGGGCTGTTTACCTCGATAGCCTGCAGTACCGTTCAGGAGGGTTATTATCAGTCTTACTCACTACCCACCTGGAGAGCCACGTGCCCCCCCCACCCCCCCCCCCGACTGCAAAGATACACCATTAAGCGGTAAATAGAGCTTTCTTACAGTAAAGTAACTACGAGCTTTCAGGTTTTTCTGAGCGGTGATTTTTTAAATAAATCAGCGCATATCATACGGACATTAACCCTTTAATCACCAAAAATACGCCGTTAGAACGTTCGTAACTGCACAACATTCTAATGCCGATGCCACAATCGCTGCTGGCAACTGAGATCAATGGGAGTTCTAGAAAACACTGACGCGGAATTCTGGGGGGAAAAAGAGAGAACATTCCGGAAGACCAGCTCTTCAAAGGGGTACAGGAGGAGGACAACACCCTCGCATGGCGGGGAAATGGCAGGAGCGCTTGGCGGTAAACGCAGTCCTGCTTTTCAGTCATCCGAAGAGAACATGGAAGGTGGGGGGGGGGGGGGGTTGGCATGGCTTAGTGGGTGCTACTATGGGGGAGTACGTAGGCAACTCGTAATTTTCCCCTGCAATCTCGAAAATGTTCACACAAAAAAGCGTCCTGCCCCTTGATTGCCGATGACTCTGGGTAATGACAGAAGTGAGTCCTCGCAGGACCGCGCAACGGAGGCGTTTGTGTCAATCACTTTCCCCCGTAACGCCCGCCCCTGTTTTTCTGTGGCTGCGCCGCGGCGCCCCGGATCTGGGTCACCTCCGTCTGGCGCCGGCGACGAAGAGCAGAGCGTTTCACAGACCCGAGCGCACCTCCTGACCCCGTTTCTGCCAGACACGGTTAAGAGGTGAGATTATTATTTTCTCCCTCCCCTGTGCGGAGGAAAACCTGCCCGAGCCGGTGGCTGACCGAACACGACCTCTCTCGCACCCTTTTATCTGCGATTCGGAACGGCCGCTGTCCTGTCGCTGGGGCGCATGTGGACCCCAGGGCCCCAAAACGTGGCGATGCCTCCTCGTGTGTAACGGTTCGAAGTGAGCCGCGAGAAAGGACCCCGGCAACTCGCGGTAAGAAAGGATTGAGCCAGCCAAGGAGCATGGGGTCAAGGGTCAAGGGTCAGGGGTTATGTTTTATTTTTATTTTTTTTAGGGCGGGACACCACCACTGACATCTTTAAACAGCTCAACCACAATTTCCCTAATCCACCCGAAGTACTGTAGTTCCCATTCACCCCTCCCACCCTCTACCCACTCAAAAAACTTTCCCATCTCTGAACTCCATACTGACCGGAGAGACCCTACATTACATTACATCACAGACATTTAGCAGATGCTCATATCCAGAGCGACTTACACTATTCCTTCCCGTTCTGCTGCCAAAATGATTCAGACACTCCAAAGACCCCCCCCTCCCCGCACCCCCCCCCCCCCCCAAAATCTCTCCACTGATTAAGAAGACTAGGAGGCATCCTCCAATGAAGCAGGAGTACTCAACCAAGTCTCTACAGGAGAGGCCTGAGACCGGACCCTAAACGCGCCGCGCGGCAGGCTGGATCGCGCGCGGGCGGCAGACTGACCCGCCCCAATTTCCCCCGCGATCGTTCCGCCAAAACGAGGTCCCCGTCGTGCGCGGTGGCGTTCTTTTCGTCCCGCCAGCACTCGTCGCTCCCGTTTCGATTCATTACCCGCTCTTCTCCTGCTGCTTCGCTTTGTAATACCGACTTCCACCCCCCACCCCCCACCCCCCCCCCCCCCTTTTTTCTCGGAGCGCAGGATCAGAAATCACGCCGTAAACACGCCGAGGCCGCCAGGTAATTTTGCCGAAATAATCGAGTTGAAAATGAGGAGCGCGGTGACACACAAAGGTTCGGGCCCGTCTGGGGCGGTAATGGCGGCTCCGCACGCCGCCGCCGCCTTCGAGCACGCTCTCCGCAGGCCCCCCCGCCGCCGCCGCCTGGCAGAAGCCCCGCCCACGGACGCCTCGCTGGTCACGTGACCCCTTGCCCACTTACGAAAACTGGAATACCCTCTATGACCAGGTTCATATGGAGAAGGACTGTGCCTCAGAGGCGTCCGGTTCTTCAGGCACTGGCAAGAGTGCTGGGGGGGGGCAAGGTTTGAGTCAGGCGCCCCCCCCCCCAAAAAAAAAAACTGTTGGTGGGTGGTTTCTGACCCGCCCTCGAAGATGGAGCCGGCTCTCGGCCACGAGTCACCGAATTTGCTGGCGGGGGTGGCCGCCTGGGGGCCCCTGACGCTACCGCGGCGCGCCCGGCCGTTGGGAAGCTTGCCGCGTGAAGCTTGGTGGGAATCCACAGGAAGCGGACGCGGCTCGGGCCCCCGGGGGCCAGCGACACGGCCTCTCAGTGCTCAGAGGCCGCGGCGAAGCAGAAAGTAGCTCAGCGCCAAACACACACATCCGCTTCCACCGCGATCCAATTCCCCCCACCCCCTCCGTTGCCAGAGCAGAGACGGGCGGGGGTCGGACACAGAGCTGGCCGCACAGAAACCCACCCGACTCACTGGAAGCCCTGCAATGCATTATGGGGGAAAAAAAGCTTTTAACACTAATAACTTTTCAGATTTTTGTTGTTGTGGTTTTTTTTATTTTTTAAAGCTTATAATGTGGTGTTAATCAGTCTGGAAGCCGTCCGAGGCGCCGGACGCGACAGGTTTTTTTACGAAACATGGCGGAGCGTGGGCTTTGATTCGCCGCGTGATAAGGAAGCGGTCGCTCGTCTGCGCGCGTGAGAAGCGCACGGCAGCGCAATCCGGAAAACTCAGAGGAAGCTTTCCATCTCCTTCGCTTTAATTGGAAACAGAAGAGGAGACCGCGCGGTTTATTACGAAGATAATTCTTACTAACTTCAAAAGTAAGGAAATTAAAATTTTAATTCTCGACACGAGCCGATATACAGTTTTGTCAGTTAAGACCCACCCTCCCAACCCAACCCCCCCCCCCCCCCCCGCCCCCCCCCCTCCAAAGAGAAAGACACCCAGAGTACAGAGTGTAATTTAGTGCAATTATTATTTTGTACAAGCTGACAACCTTTTGTGCCTAGTTACTGTAGAAGCAAACACGCAGTGTGTCATTCGCGTGCCCCAAAATGACGGACATCGAGGAGCGGAACAGCGGGAGGGTAACGAGACAAAACAAAAGGCTGAAAAACTTCAATAATTTTCATATTAGCCACCCCATAATTTCCCTGTAAATCCTAACGGCGCGTGGTCCCAAAGCACCGCAGGCAGGCCATCTGATTCATTACCTCATTAAAGGTGGGGCTCGCTCCACAAAGCTGGCTGAAAACTCCTTATTGAATTTTTTAGGGAAAAGATTGAATAAGAAAGAGAGAGAAAGCGAGAGAGAGAGAGAGTGAGAGAAACAAAGAGAGAAATGGACAGAAGGAATCAGAGTGGGATAGGGGACAGTGAGACCCAGCAATAAAAAGAGGAAGACAAAGAGAGAGAGAGAGAGAGAGAGAGACAGAGAGGGAAAATGGAAAGAGAGGAAGGTAGAGGGAGAAAGAGTGAGGGTGAAGACAGAATGGAAGGGAGAGAGATCATGAGACCGAGAGGGAGATGGAGAGAACGAGGGACAGAGAAAGAGGAAAAAGAGAGGGAAAGGTAGACTGAAATGCCCTGGTTTGTGTAACGGGTGGAGGTGCTGTACCTGAGAAGGCGTTGCTATAGTAGCGGGACAGGGTCTGCATGATGTCTTTGGAGTGCTGGGTCCAGGGGGCGATCTTTCGGTAGGTCTTGACCCTGTGCACCAGCTGGGAGCCCCCGTACTGCAGGGAGAGGGTGTCCCCGTGGTCCTCGTACAGCTCCTCAAACAGCCTGGGAAAGGGGCGCAGGAGACACCCTAAAAAAAACCTGCAGGGGCCCCACTCGCGCCCCTGCTCACAATCTACTGTGCAATTCGGGGTGCAGGTCCTTTTTCGTTCCATCTCTACAGGACAAATGGCAGAAATAAGAGAACGCTAACTGCAAAATGCAAAAAAATTTAAATAAAATTTTTAAATTGCATTGGTCTGACCCTTGTTTCTTGTTTCTAAAACTTCCCCACTGCGTACCAGGTCACTGCTATTTCCCTTCACGGCTTCAGACAGGTGATACAGCAACTGCCGCTTCACCTGCATTGCCTTTTTAACAACCGGAACAAACGTGCACATCGAACTCGGCAAAGACTGCAGCGGCACCATAACGAGAGAGTGGGACAGACACAGGTTCAGCTCAGCCAGCACAAACTCAGTAACCCGGCTATGAGTCCATTTGACCTGAGCAGCCTTGCAGGGGAAATAAAAAGAACAACAACCCAGGGGGTTAGAGAGGTGCGAAATGGCCATGAAATGGCGCGAAAAAATGGCGTTTACCTGACACAGTCGGTGTCGAACTGCAGCTTGGGCTTGTCGATCATGCCCAGCGCGTACAGCTGGTACGCCAGGGCGCACTTCCCCACCATGAACTGCGCCGTGTTGGTGCGGTCCAGGCAGTCCACGCAGTTGGTCCGCAGCACGCCCGTCTGCACCGCGGCCGCAGAGAGAGAGAGGGAGAGAGGGAGAGAGGGGGGAGAGAGAGAGAGAGGGAGAGAGGAAGGGGGAGAGAGAGAGAGAGAGAGAGAGAGAGGGAGAGAGGAGAGAGAGAGAGAGAGAGAGAGAGAGAGAGAGAGGAGAGAGAGAGAGAGAGAGAGAGGGAGAGAGAGAGAGAGGAGAGAGAGAGAGAGAGAGAGGGAAGGAGAGAGAGAGAGAGAGAGAGAGGGAGAGAGGGAGAGAGCAAGAGAGAGAGAGGAGAGGGAGGGAGAGAGAGAGAGAGAGAGAGAGGAGAAAGAGGGAGAGAGGGAGGGAGAGAGGGAGAGAGAGAGGGGAGAGAGAGAGAGGGTTATAGGCCCGGCTCGTCGCCGGGCGACGGCAACAGCACCTAGTTTATAAACGGAACGAGCAAACGGACGCCCCGAACGGCCCGCTCTCGTCAAAGTCAGCGCGCCCCCCCCCCCCAACCCTAACCCTAACCTACCCCCCCCGATACTTAACCGCTCACAGTCGTCTGCGATGTCAACGGAGGAAAGGAAGCCAGCGCTGGAAGGAACGGACGGTCGGGGGGGAAAAAGAAAACTTTGCTGTCGGGAACGCTAGAGACTCTCTGTCACTATGGCAACACCCTCTCCTCCAAGTTGACATCCGCAGACGTTTTGCACAACGACAACAAGGAGAACCGGAGAGTTCTGGGTTTGGGGCTCGGCTGTGCTGGCTCCCCCCTGTCAGCAGGGTGATTCAGTAGGGGCGCACCCATCGATCGGCCGTGGGTCAGAACCGGCCGGTTTTCGCCCCAAAACAGGGTGAGCGGCAGGCTTATTTTTATTTTGTCCGATCGGTATCCTGGTTTTATGACGTAAGACAGGTGAGCGGAGTCCATTCGCAAGCTGCATTGGAATGCTGCTGTTATATCTTTCCCAAAATGTCAGCCGTCTGCAAGCAATACAAAGTGAGTGAACCGGACATTATAGGTCTTTTGTTTTTCCCCCAACCTGGGTCTTATTTTCGTAATATTTTCCATCAATCCTATTGGCTCTGATAGTTTCTCACACCATCAGCTTCAAAATGGCTGGTACAGGGGCATCGATCCAGAGGCTATATCTGTGCTTCCTTTTTTTTATTTTTTAAATTGACATTTAATCTCATCTTCCGTTGGAAGCACTTCCTGTGACGCATGCAAGGCGAGAGAGAAGCACTTCAAAGCGGCAAAAAAATCTACAGGACGGAAAATGGCTCCCGGATGTACACTTCCGATTTGAGTGATCGGGGGGGATGACAACATTGTTTTGCCACTTTCAACAACAACACTTTAGACAACCCCGATCTGTTGAAAAATGCACATTAAACATAATCATAAAAATACCTCCAGAGAACTGCCCCTTGAAGGCTTGTTTTAACTGCACAGTACATCGTATTCATTAGCTCTGTACATTGCATCATTAGCCATTAGCATTTCGCTCCGTACTTTGTATCCATTAGCTCTGTACATCATATCCTTTTAGCCATTAGCATTTAGCTCTGTACATCCAATTCATTAGCCATTAGCATTTAGCTCTGTACATCAAAATCATTAGCCATCAGCATTTAGCTCTGTACATCAAATTCATTAGCCATTAGCATTTAGCTCAGTACACTGTATTCATTAGCGTCTAGCTCTATACAACGTACCCATTATCCATTAGCATTTAGCTCTGTACATTGTATCCATTAGTCATTAGCCTTTAACTCTGCAGAACCTACCTGCATTCGGCCGTGTGATGTCACACATCCTCCCAGGTCGCCCCACCTGGATAAATAAGATAAAAAGGCCACACAGCAGAGGGCTTAACATCAGTCAAGGTGTCCCAGACCTCATTGCATTTCACAGTTGTCAGACAGAACGAGCGGAAGTATTTTGGGGGTGGGGGGGGAGGGGGTGTCAGTGTCAGCCATTATCCCTGACAGTGAGCTGCTGGCTGTTACACCCTGACCTGCTAGAGGAAGGTGGTCTTTTTTTAATTTTTAAATATAACACATTTTTCTTTTACACTTCGTTTCCAGGAACACTGAAGACGATTCCAGAAAGGCCCAAGGTAAGCCGACAGACAGCGTGCGTTCAGTGAAACATTTAGCCACTCAGTAATTCACTCACAGAAGCATGAATGCTTTTTTTTTTTTTTCCCACAATTACGCAGAAGCGCCTTCGAAAAAAACAGTGCGGCTAATTCTGCTAATGTAAGCATGTACTAAACCGCTCGTGACGACGTCTCCACATTAGCCGCCAGGGACATAGCAGCACTGTATGTAATATGGTTTCCCCCCCACCCCACCCCCCTCCCGATTTGGAATACCCCATCACGCTCTCTCACGCCGCAGCACTCGTCTTGTTCACCATCTGGCGATATAATGGTGCGGGGGAGGGAAACTGCTTCTTGATACCGGATCAACAATTTCCCAATTTAAAGGAGCAAACGTGTCATCACCGCACTTCGCCGCCGCGGGCACCTGAATAAGGGGGTTAAAATGTCCCGCTCTCCGCTGTAAGGTCGGAGTTGGACCCGCCGTGCATTGTGGGCCGCCACGGCGTGCGCCAGATGCATTCTGGGAGAGGCGTCAGACATACCCCCATACAGTAAGGACCCTGATCATTTAATAAGGAGCTGGTGCGCTCATCGCTGTTTTGTGAACCCCCACTCAACCCCCCACCCCCCCCCCCCCCTCGAATTTTACAGATATTTCATTAGGACTGGCTGCCTGACAGTGGCACAGGAACCTCCTCCGACACAGGCTCAGTGCTATCGCAAAATTAGCAAGGAGCTCCTCGTTTTCCCAGTGACCACAGGCAAAAAAAATAAGGAAAGAAAACCTGCGTCGGTTCAACGGGCGGGAGGGAGCGGCTCACCTCTCGTCCGGCCGCAGGGTGTGGCAGTAGAAGTCCGAGCGGTTGACGAAGAAGCCCGTCCGCTTGACCACGTTCTCCGCGATCAGGCTGAGCCGGTCCAGCACGTTGCACAGCTTGCTGGCGTCGGCGTTTTTCCGGGGGTTCGGTTGGCAAAACGGACGGAAAAATCTCATTAACGGGCAAACCCACCCCACTACACTCACGCTTTCCAAATACAGCTACAATAAATAAATAAATTTAAAAAAACATGTTTCTTATTGAAACTCCGCTCAGTAAAGCTTTTAGGGGTCGTGACGGCGAAGGTAAGAGTGAGCGATGCACAAAATCACAGGTGGCACGCATCGAAAGGTGCGCAAAAATGACTTTTTTTTGCGTTCTGCCCACTCTCCCCCTGGAGTGTTTCCATGGATACCGCCATTTTCATGCCAGTCTGGGTAACAGGGCAAAAGATGTAGCCTTAGAGCTGGGCTTGTAATCTGAAGGTTCCAGGTTTGGGGAGGGGGATAAAATATGAGAAATATATAACATTCACACGTCCAACAGGCTGGGCCAGATGCAGGGCAAAAGAATAAGACTATGAAAGAATAAAGGACATCCACACACCAGCAAACGCTCCCCTGTGCAACTTCTTTTTTACCGAAGAAAGAAAGGTCTACGTCTGGCAAGAAGGGCAACGTAGGCCGATCGAAGCGTCGCGTCTCGAATAAACCACAAGGGCAGCACTTGGTGTGGAGCAGATATCCCTTGTTCGCACACGGAAGACGCGTCTGGCCGCAGAAAGGCATTGTGGGTGGCGGCCGTACCTCTTGGTGTAGCGGGCCATGTCCCAGGCGATGTAGTCGATGCAGTGCGCCGGCGGCAGGAACTGGTTGAGGTTGATCACCGCCGGGAACAGCTCCTCGCTCAGGATCTTCTCGTGCTTCCTCTTCTCCCGCTTCTGCAGGGGGGCGGACGGCCAGCACAGAGAGTGTGATGTCACACAGAGAGAGTGTGATGTCACGCGTGATGTCACACAGAGAGAGTGTGATGTCATACGTGATGTCACACAGAACGTGATGTCGTGTGATGTCATACAGAGAGAGTGTGATGTCACAATGGTCCTGTGTGTGACACACTGCGCAGGATTTGATGTCAATTCCATTTCTACTTCAGTCAATTTTGGGAATTCATTGCAATAAAAAAAGAAAAATAAAAACATTTATTTATAAACCAGACGAATCCCGCTGAGATAAAAATATCTTTTTCAAGTGAGCCCTGGTCACGTGACTGCAGCAGACAGGACATAATGGCAGCATAATGTACTGTTACAGCACAGCACAAAACAAAACAATCAAAGCCAAAATAAAACCGGAGTCCTAGGAGGATGTTTCATGTAATTAACTGCCTGGATTGAAATGGAATCGAACGCCGTTTCCCTGGAGACGAGGGTCGGCGCCATAACGACCAACCGCAAGCAGTAATGGCGGACTCTGAAGGAGGTCATGCAGGGAAAATACAGCCCTAGTCATCGTTCTTGACAATCACCCCTCTCCCCCGCCCCCCCCACCCCCCCTTTTATTTTCGGAGACAAAAGAGGCACATGGGGAGCCCCATGAGGAGGAAAAGAGGGTGGGTGCACACACCATCGCTTCATAAGGGGGGAACCGAGATATGTAACGAACAGCCGAAATATAACGCCATGCTTCTGCGGTACACCTGGCAAGTTGCTGATTTTAAAAACGAAGAGTCATTTGAGAACTAGCCGGGAGAAACTTTCCACATTTTTTTTTAACATGTAAAATATTTGTCTTAAAAAGAGGGAAAAGAAAAAAAAGCAGACAGAATGACTGCGCTTCCTCCTGACCAACGGTGTGGTGAGCCTGACACTGAGAGGCAGTCAATACACCACCGTCTTACCCCCCCCCCGCCCCCTACCAGCCCCGTCTTTCATCTCAGGCATGGCTTCTGATCATCACAGGAATGAACTTAAGAGGGGAGGAGGAGGGGGGAGGGGGGGATGAGAAAGAGAGGGAAAAAAAACAAACTCATTCTGCAGTCTGACCTTTCATATCAACACACGCGCATCAATCAGCTTCCTCGCCGCCCTGGGCCGCCGGGGTCCAATTACCAGCGAATTACAGCGCAGTTCATCGCAGCTGTCGCTTACATGCACCTCTCTCTCTCTCTCTCTCTCTCATCTCCTCCGCACCCTCTCTCCTCTCTCTCCATCTCTCTCTCTCTCCCTCCTCTCTCCACCTCTCCCTCTCTCTCCCCCTCCCTCCCTCCTCTCTCCACCTCTCTCCATTTCTCTCTCTCTCCCTCCATCTCCCCTTCTCTCCTTCTTCCTCTCTCTCCCTCTCCTTCCATCTCTCGCCCTCCTTCCTTCCTCTCCCCCCTCTCCTCCTCCTCTCTCCTCTCCTCTCCCCCCTCCTCCTCCCCCTCCCTCTCCCCTCCCTCCCTCCCTCCCTCTCTCTCAGAAGGTGTCGTGGCTGGGGTAGAAATCTTAATTAGCATTTAAATCAGGGACGTGCGGGAAACGGCAGTAGAGAGGTCCGCCGCGGTTAGCATAGCGCGGACAGGCTCATCTACATGCTAACGAGGTCATTTGCAGACAATGTTGCGAGATTTTTGCGGCGGGGCTGGCAACGTTTTTGGGCGAGGGGGTTGGGTGTGGGGGGGGGGGATGCGCACGCATGCCTGGCCATGTGAGAGCCGCCTCCGCCTCCCCGCCTCCCCCCCCCCCCCCCCTTGGGACCGCACAGCCGACACAAACCGCCACTGCCGGCCAGACAGAGCCACCGCTGGGATTTTAACGGTTCGATTCCTGCCCCCCCCCCCATCCCAACATCCCCCAACCCACCACACACACACACACCACACACACCCACACACACACACACAACACCACCACCTCACCCCCACAACACACGGTGCAAGCACACACCTGGCCACATCACCTGGGGGCCACCCTGGGTACCTTATTGATGAGGCAAACGCAGCGATACGGCCCAAATTTAAATCATGTAAAAATGGATGCAACGTAATGCAATGTTAAATACTTTAAAACGCCTCATCGAGCACTAACTAACTGGCAAAATATCCCAAAGTCATATTTGGACTCCATCTCTTGTTGATCTTTATTGACTCCTTCATGGTCAGTGGATGGGTGGGGTGGGGGGGGGGGGGGGGGGGACTAAATAAATGCAACAAAATTAAAAACATGACAATGGGGTGCATTTTGCAAAAGAAAACATGGCTGCTTTATGGACGGCAGCCTCACAAGGCCCCGAGTGAGAGAGCCACAGCAACAGCGGGACCGGCGAGCGCGAGGAGGAGAGCGCGGTCGCCATAGCAGCACGTTACCTTGACGAGGTTGAGGATGATTATGGGGGAGCCGAACCTCTGGAGCATCTGGTCGAAGTGCAGGGCGGCGACATGGGCGTAGGGGTCGGCCTGGTCCACTGGAGCATGGAGACAGGCGCCCGAATTAGCCCGCGGAAAGAGCCGGAAGCACACGCCGCGCGCACGGACCAGCGAGGCGTCGCCAGGAGCGGGCGTCAACATTCGGGGAACGCCAAGGGCCAGCGTTTCCCAGAAACCTGACGTCCATAATGCCCTCACGCATGCACACACACACGCACACGCATGCACACACACACGCACACACATGTACAAACACGCGCGCACACACACGCATGCACACACACATGCGCACACATACACATGCACACACACACACAGACTAACTCTCATGTACACACACACACACACATGCACACACACGCGCACACATACACACACACACAGACTAACTCTCATGTACACACACACACATGCACACACACGCACGCACAAACACGCACACACATACACACACACAGACTAACTCTCATGTACACACACACACATGCACACACACGCACGCACAAACACGCACACACACACACACACACACAGACTTATTCTCATGCACACGCACACACACCCATGCATACATGCACACAAACACACGCACACTTTCTCTAATGCACGCGTGCATGCACACACACACACATTCTCTCTCGCGCATGCGCACGCACACACAAATACACACACACTCACACAAAACAAACAGTGAATAAGTATCAGCAAATAAATTAGAATTAAGCAGAAATCAGTAAAACAAAGGGCAGCTTCATAGTAAGTAATACATAAATTCAAATTCTATTCACAGCTCTGAAATATGCAGTTAATTTGAAGAAGAAAAAAAACCTGCCATCTTCTAATCTTGGGGAAATCTGGCACAACAGAAAAAAAACAGTTAACTTGTCATATAATTGGTTTCCATTTTTTCACCAGCGCAACACGAGGCAGTCATAGAACTTTAAAAAAAAATAAAATTTCCCCAGCATTAAAAGACCTGGGAAAAATGGGTCACAGACCACCTCTCCATCGCGTGTTCGCGGCCCATTCACCTCGCAGTTGACAGACTGTATAAAGGCTCCGCGGTAATCGAAGCAGCAGCCTTGGAACGAGAAACAAGCGTGTTTCACAACAGCCCCGCCGCCCCTGGGGCGCGACAACGAGCGCTCGCCTTCAGGCCGAGAACAAAGCTTCTCACCTACATACGGCACGCCAGCTGAAACCCGCGGGAAACGGCCCCGGGTTGGTGCCATTGCCACAGGGGGCGGGGAATGAAAGGACTAGTTACAGTCACCGACATTGTGCCCATTACAGACAAATGCGGCGGGGATGCGATTATTTATGCTGAGAGGGGAGAGGAAGGGCTCCATTGTCAATGGTAGAAAGCAGTGATCTAGAGCATTTATAGTCTCCATTTCAGTGCATGTCATGTAACCTGTGATATGTAATGTCCGTTAAATATTAGGCTACTTAGAAACGTTGCGTTAAAAAAAAACAACTTTTGAACGAAGCTTCAGGATAATACTATACTGCAATAATTCAAGTTAAATGCCACAAGAACTCGCAAACCCAGACACTGTTGGAATGAGCCTGGCCGATTAACACAGAGTACTGTGTACAATTAAGCGCTGATTTTCCACAGCAATGCAAATTGATCCAGTAGCGTTCTCCATCGCAAACTTAGTCTTTCACAGGTGTGCATCCACCTGCATGTTCGCCAGTACTCTTTCACAGGTGTGCATCCACCTGCATGTTCGCCAGTACTCTTTCACAGGTGTGCATCCACCTGCATGTTCGCCAGTTCTCTTTCACAGGTGTGCATCCACCTGCATGTTCGCCAGTTCTCTTTCACAGGTGTGCATCCACCTGCATGTTCGCCAGTTCTCTTTCACAGGTGTGCATCCACCTGCATGTTCGCCAGTTCTCTTTCACAGGTGTGCATCCACCTGCATGTTCGCCAGTTCTCTTTCACAGGTGTGCATCCACCTGCATGTTCGCCAGTTCTCTTTCACAGGTGTGCATCCACCTGCATGTTCGCCAGTACTCTTTCACAGGTGTGCATCCACCTGCATGTTCGCCAGTTCTTTCACAGGTGTGCATCCACCTGCATGTTCGCCAGTTCTCTTTCACAGGTGTGCATCCACCTGCATGTTCGCCAGTTCTCTTTCACAGGTGTGCATCCACCTGCATGTTCGCCAGTTCTCTTTCACAGGTGTGCATCCACCTGCATGTTCGCCAGTTCTCTTTCACAGGTGTGCATCCACCTGCATGTTTGCCAGTTCTCTTTCACAGGTGTGCATCCACCTGCATGTTCGCCAGTTCTCTTTCACAGGTGTGCATCTCTTAGCAGGTTAGTCGCCTCTCTTTCACAGGTGTGCATCCACCTGCATGTTCGCCAGTTCTCTTTCACAGGTGTGCATCTCTTAGCAGGTTAGTCGCCTCTCTTTCACATTTGCAAATCAGGAAATGACTTTTTAATTAGGAAATGAATGAGTCGTACGTTCAGTACAGGCACCCTCTGTTACAAAAAGGGTTCCAGGCATAAAAGGCCGGGTACAAAGAGAGACACAAGTTCATTTTTAATGATCAAAGCAGGACCTGAAACGGGGCTGAATGGTTTATTTGCAAGTATTATTACGCTTGTTAAGCGTTTGGGTCTTCCGTTCTTCACTTACGCTAAAGCACAAAAGAAACTGTAAAAAAAAAAATAAATAAATAAATAAAAACTGTTAAAATCTGAGACGGCTCTCTGAACACAAACACCGTTGCCTTGGCGGGGGGTGGGGGGTGGGGGGGGGGGGTATTTAACCGGGCTGGAAGGCCAGAGAGGCGCCGTGTTGATAATGGCTTCAGCGGGTGGGGGTGGGGGGGGGTGGGTATTTAACCGGGCTGGAAGGCCAGAGAGGCGCCGTGTTGATAACGGCTTCAGGAGGTGACTTCGGGACACAGCCCTTTCGTCCGTCCAGCGCACAACAGATCGCAGAGAGAACACAAAAACACCCGCGGCTTCTCCCTCGCGATTGGCCCTGCCGCCTGACGATTGGCCCTGCCGCCTGACGATTGGCCCTGCCGCCTGACGATTGGTTCGGCCGCCGTCTCCTCGACACCTGGAGAACTGGGCCAGCCCCACGCTGCCCCTCTGTCATCTCTCCTTGGGCGACCCTTTCCTCTCTTGTAATCGCAAATCCCGTACCGCTAGCCCCCATACCGGGTCATCGTTTAAAATGGTGGCGCCTTTTCTATTAAAAGGACTT
Source organism: Anguilla rostrata (assembly GCF_018555375.3). NCBI lineage: Eukaryota > Metazoa > Chordata > Actinopteri > Anguilliformes > Anguillidae > Anguilla > Anguilla rostrata. Next base: position 51,913,501 of record NC_057938.1, on the reverse strand, counting down.
CCAGGTAGTTTCAGTTTTTTTTTTTTTTTTTTTACACTAGGTAGGGAACAGTGGGCATTGTGGGTGAGCGTTCTGATCACTGCTGGCTGCTCATTGGTTGTGAAACCTAATCCTTCTCAGTAAATGGTTCAAATGAAAGCTTAATTTTAAAAATTGATCCTCAACGTTAATCATCGGTATTTTGAATAATTAAACAGTGCCTCACAAAAGACATATGATCCACCCTAATGTAGACTACCGGGCTGTGGGCTGTACCAGTTACAGTTTAGACTGTCAATGTTTTGACGGTTAGCTGCGCTAGCTGCTTCGTATGCCACCATTTGCTCTGGCGGCACAGGGAATCTACCAACGCAGCGCTACCTTCATTAGCCTCGGCCCTCATTTCCTGCAGGAGCCATTTTGAATGCGACCGGACTGCATGGTTCTGGTGCAGCCGTATGAAAATGCTAACAGTAACTGCCATCCTTATCCTCTTAAGAGAGAGCAGGCAGGCCTTCTTTTCTGTCTCTACAGGGGAGGCATCGCGGAAAGACATTCGGTCCAATTTCCAGTAAAGCACCGCAAGCGTTTCTCGTTTATTTACCCCCCCCCCACGCAGACAGAGCGGCTTTGCTTTTCATTCCGGTAATTTCCCCCCCAACGCGCACACAGTCACGGTCTTGTTTTTCGATTTTCACACTCCCGCGCCTTGCAATCTCTTCAAACCACCATCAAGAAGAAAAAAAAAAATATATATATATATATATATAAATCAAGCGCATTTCAAGTGCCTCTGTGAAAAACGGTTGCAATTTGCAAAAAAAAAAAAAAAAAAAAAAAAAAACTTTCAAGTCCTCATTTTTTCTCTTCAGAAATCCCAAATAAGAAACAGCAGCGGGCGGAGCAGGAGCAGCGGTCATTATGACAGTAGAGCAGGAGCAGCTGTCCTTACAACAGCGGAGCAGGAGCAGCGGTCATTACAACAGCGGAGCAGGAGCAGCCGCCATTACAACAGTGGAGCAGGAGCAGCTGCCATTATGACAGTAGAGCAGGAGCAGCTGTCATTACAACAGTGGAGGAGGAGCAGCGGTCATTACAACAGTGGAGCAGGAGCAGCGGTCATTACAACAGTGGAGGAGGAGCAGCGGTCATTACGACAGTGGAGCAGGAGCAGCGGTCGTTACGACAGCGGAGCAGGAGCAGCGGTCATTACGACAGTGGAGCAGGAGCAGCGGTCATTACGACAGTGGAGCAGGAGCAGCGGTCATTACGACAGTGGAGGAGGAGCAGCGGTCATTACGACAGTGGAGGAGGAGCAGCGGTCGTTACGACAGTGGAGGAGGAGCAGCGGTCGTTACGACAGTGGAGGAGGAGCAGCGGTCATTACAACAGTGGAGGAGGAGCAGCTGTCGTTACGACAGTGGAGGAGGAGCAGCTGTTGTTACGACAGTGGAGCAAGAGCAGCGGTCGTTACGACAGTGGAGCAGGAGCAGCTGTCATTACAACAGTGGAGCAGGAGCAGCTGTCATTACAACAGTGGAGCAGGAGCAGCTGTCATTACAACAGTGGAGCAGGAGCAGCTGTCGTTACGACAGTGGAGGAGGAGCAGTTGTTGTTATGACAGTGGAGCAAGAGCAGCGGTCGTTACGACTGTAATACTCACGGCGGATGGGGGGTTTGGGCATCATGGTGGAGATGTCCTGAGACCAGTAGAGGGGGACGGAGCCCCGGACCTGGACGTACGAGGAGTAGCTCCCCGCCGTGAAGCACATGACCGAAGCGTCGTGGATGATCTGCTCCGTCTCCACCTCATTGGCCACGTCCCCCTGCGGAACGGGCAAACCGCAGGCACACAACTCGTCACATGACTCATTTAAAAAAAAAAAAATCCGCTCTATTTTACAGATCTGTGACTTTGGTCTGTCTATCAAAGCACTCAGTGCATTTTTATATTTAAACACTTTTACGCTGAATGTGTAAAAGTTATAGATAACATGGCTCTAGCTAACTAGCGAGTGATAAAGCCACACTGCATTCGATTCAATTCATATCATATCGGCCTTTCTAGCCTTTCTACAGTTCACTTGCTTTAGCTAACTTCTTAGCGTACAGTGCTAGTTTAGCTAGCAGGCTAATGACGATAAAACTGTCCAACCCAGATCCTACGTGAATAACCATAGTTATGCATGCTTAGTGTCGAAACCAGAACCAGACTAGAAGTGGAAGGCAACAGGTTTCGTACGAGCAACAGATTTTATTCTGAATTAACCGGCCAAAACCGGACTTTTGTAACAACCCCAATCTGTACAACATGGCGGCGACCCACAAACTGCACTTCCCGGGCTGGCTTCAAAACGCTTTTCGCCAAGCCCGCGGAGAGTCGGACGGGTGACGTCACGTTGACAGTCGTCCATATTTTTCCTACGGTCCGCGGTACCGACACCGCCCGTCGTCAGGGCAACAGAAACGTTACCTCGCAGTTGGCGCCTCTCTTCAGAAAGCGCGTCCCGGCGAACTTGCTGGACCTCCGGGCGATGAGCGTGACGTGCACGGGCCGCCCGTAGATCAGCAGCTCTGAGAAAGCGCGCGGGGTTAAGGGAGAAGCCGCGCGACCGTGAATTCAGCGCTACAAACTAGCGGCGAGATAGCGGCGTTCGCGCTAATCGATAAGAACTAGTAGGAACTTTCCATAGCAGAAAAACACACACACACACACGGCTGAGGGACCGGTAAAGATGTTACACAGTAGCAGCGTGATTTTAACCGCCTGGCGTTAAAAAAAAAAACGTTAAAATTCGCAGATCGTTCGGCATTTTTCTAAATAAAATAAAATAAAAGAAATCGTATACGTGCCAAAGCAAGGGCAGCAGCACATTACGTTGTGAAACACTTGACTAATTTGCGCATGTGTCTGAGATTGATATTCAAGGAAGATTTTTTTTTTTTTTTTTTAAATCTCCGAGAAACAGATGGGCTTCTCGTTACGCAATTACGAGCCGGTCGAGTGCCTCAGACACAGGACTCTGCGTTTAAACACCTGATAATCAGTCCTAAATTACCTATCTGGAACGGGAGGCCATGTGACAGAGGCACTCTCAAATGTCTCCTGATTTCGCATCTGCTTCAGAGGCGAGGCAAGGCGAGAACTTCCACGTGCCTCTCCCAACGCAGGCACATTTTTCAAAAGGTGGGGAGCGAGCGAGCGAGGGAGGGAGGGAGGGGGCGAGAGGGCGAGGGAGGGGAAGATGAATTTACTAAAATTTCCATTTAAATTCTAGTGAATAAAACATCAGCTACTGCCAGTCTCTCTCTCTCTCTCTCTCATAATACAAAGCACTGCTGTTGAAGCAGAACAGCCCACAGCCTACAGGCATACCAGACAGAGCCAGCTCAGAGCCAGCAGGACAGGGCACACACACACACAGGGATCACTTACACACACACACACACAGCGGTACCAAAACGCTTTACCTTAAGGCCCCCAAAATGGACGACTGAGAATCGCCACATGTCAATTAAAAAAAAAAAAAGGCAATCATTTCACATCTTTATCCAACATCAACTGAAGGCCTGCTCGATGCAGTCTCAATACGAAAACAATTTAATTAGTCAAATTCACACCTGGAAACAAGAAAGCCATTAATGGCTTTCATTACAGTTTCCAAAAGCCCCTTGGAAACTTATAAATCAAGTGAAATGTCAGGAACTGCAAAATTACAACAAAGTCAAGTTCTGTTCTAAAAGCTGCGGACCGAAACTTTTAACGCTCCATTAAATTCAGACAATATGACAAAGAATACTTCATTCCAAATAAATAATGCAAATAATTAGCTACTGAATTAATAACTCCATCAAGCAAGTACACCCTTATGAAAATGCACGATAGTATTACTATAAAGACGTATTGCAGATAGACTGTAGAATTGCTATATTACTACTGACGGTATTACAATAGTGTTTCTATGGTTTTTTTCAAACATGCTATAGAGAATACTCTAGTGATACTGTACAATTAACTGTAAGATTGTTATAGTTAGTTGTATTGCATTATTATAATATTCTCTGTAGCATGTTCGAGAAAACCATAGAAACCATAAAAAACATATCAAAGTAATAACAATAAACTAAGATCATTATAGACAATAATTCATACATAGTATGTCCAATTTACATTAAGAATTCCTATTATATTTTATTATACTATAAGAATATTATAGTATCACTGCCGTAGTCTAACAGCAATAATGCTATGGTAATCCTGAGGTGTAATCATTGGAATATTTTCATGAGGCCACTCCTAAGGAGCTCATTGTAAGGTTTGCTCAAGGGAACGTCGTGTCCCCACAGCCACAAACACAAACGTCTGCGACACTGAAAGACCCCGGCCTCGCTTTATTTAACGAATGGCGGAAGAGCATCTGTTCGCGGGTGCACTGAGGACGCTCGCCCGCGGGAGCTCCGGCGCACACGAGGAGCCAGAGAGGTGCCAGAGGAGGTCTGTACCAGAAAGGCCCCGACGAGCCCGCCGTTCGTACATTTATTTATAAATCCAGAAGCGCCGCGCCGCTGCGCACTCGAGCCGCACTCACATGAGGCGCTCAGACCAACCCGGGTGCGCCCGGGTTCCCCAGGCGACGGCGGCGGCCTCATTGGTGCATGTACGGCAGGAGGGAGGGAAACGAGACGCCTCATTGGTGCACGTATGGCAGGAGGGGGGAAATCGAGACGCCTCATTGGTGCGCGTATGGCAGGAGGGGGGAAATCGAGACGCCTCATTGGTGCACGTATGGCAGGAGGGGGAAATCGAGGAGCCTCATTGGTGCACGTACGGCAGGAGGGGGGGAAATCGAGGAGCCTCATTGGTGCACGTATGGCTGGAGGGGGGAAATCGAGACGCCTCATTGGTGCACGTTACGTCACATCACGTTGTTCCAGAATCACTGGCCCCGAGGACAAAGACACACAGCTGGACACGTGGGGGGGGGGGGTTTGCCACCCCAGTGGTTCCCAAAACTGGGTAGTGGGGAACCCACCGCGTAGGTCGCCTCTCCATCCGACTCATTACCGCAGCCCCGGATCCTCGAGAACCCAGAACCCGCTGGCGTCTCTTAATGAGTCACATTTAATGTCTAACGGGGGGGCGATTAAGCCCCCCAAGGCCATATTGAGTCAGAGATGAAGAAGACGAGTTCCATATTCACGCCGTCACGCCAGGACGCTTCATCAGTCAGATCAGCTAATGATCACCTTCGTCTAAAATTGGCCATATACGTGATTAAATGAGTCATTCGGAAAGTGGTCGCATTTTTAAAAAATCGATCCAATCGCAGACTGGCAGGTGAAACCACTTGGGTCCTAATTGCCTAAAGAGTGACACCAGGTCACGGAAACGAAACCATTTGTGGAAAGTGCAGAGTTGAAAGGAGAGTGGAACTTAAATACAAGTTTGATCTTAATTTTTATCAAGAGACTGGTTGTTGCAAAAAACCAGCACACAGGACAGAGTTTGAGAACCAATACTCCACCCTCCCCAAACATCGCCCTCACTCACGCTTACATTAGCAGACCACTTACACATGCTTACATTCTTTTACATGCAATCCATTCACACGCCAAGGCAAATTAAGGGTGTGTGTCTCGCTCAAGGGTCCAACGGAAGTGCCCCACCTGGGAATCAAACCTGCAACCCTGGAGTTATAGACCCGGCTCTCTAACCACCCTGCTGCCCTACCCTACCCATCACTACCCCCAGAAAGTGGACCTCATTGGGCAGCTCACACTGGGAAGAGATGCATAGAGAAAGCGGGGGGAGGAAAAGAAACACTAGCCAGGTCCGGCGCTACTGCTCATATTAAGCAGGAGAACACACTTCTGTTTCTCTCTATATTCTCTCTATTTGAGGAGACTGCAGATAAGTTTAAATGAATGTAATGTGATGTAGAGGAACACACATTTCACATATTACCCCACACAAATGGCCGCTCGCTAAGGATACTGGACTGGCCACACATTTCACATATTACCCCACACAAATGGCCGCTCGCTAAGGATACTGGACTGGCCACACATTTCACATATTCCCCCACAAAGATGGCCGCACGCTAAGGATACTGGACTGGCCACACATTTCACATATTACCCCACACAAATGGCCGCTCGCTAAGGATACTGGACTGGCCACACATTTCACATATTCCCCCACAAAGATGGCCGCACGCTAAGGATACTGGACTGGCCGCAAAAGCCATGGATGATGTACATGAGCCAGTCGGGATGGACCACGTCTTTGACCTTCTCCAGGAGCTTCCCGTTCCACACGTACTTGGCGTACGGCTCGTTCCTGATCCCGTTAACCACTGCGGTGAAGCAGACACAAGCAAAAAAAATTAAAATTAAATATTTAGAAATGTTACGGCAAGCAAACTCTAAAGACTGCACAATGTGAGGAGAACGCAGCAGGGTATGGACTGGCTAAACGAGGTGCCAGCTAAGACAAAATGTTCTCACAACGCGACTGGAATGTTTGGCTAACGTTGCCACTATGTGGCTGCAACATTGTGAGAATGTTTTGTGTTAGCAGGGGTGCTGGCATGCGCCAAGTAACTAGGCAACAGAGCAGCAAACGTCACGTTGCCACGTCACCGCATGATGCGCATCGAGACGCAACGTCGTAACGTTGCATGACTGCGTGATGTGATGTTGCTTCACTGCGTGATGTCATAGGGTGACATCACTGAAAGAAGTCATGAGGTCACATCACTGCAGTACCGCAGAAAACGACCAGGCCCGGCAGCCCAGAGGCCGAGAGGGGTCAAAATACCCTCGACCAATCGGAGAAGGAAAACGGTGGTTTTTGAAAAGCAGGGTGACACGGCACTTAAGAGGTCGTCTGAATCCTGGACACGGTCCCGCATTGGTACCCCCTAAACAGGGCTGTAAAGACGGACTGCGGCAAATCTGAGCAACTGCCCAACTCAAGGACCGCGAGGACGGAAATGAAAGACTTGAGCTACCCTGAGTTGGAAGGCCTTCGTCCTCGAAAATGTCAAAGCTGTCCTGTCGGCTCTGGGCTTGGACCTCCGCCTCTTCCACCTTCCTCTTCTTCTCCTCCTCCTCCTCCTCCTCCGCCTCCGCCCTGCCCAGGTCACGGGCAGTGGTGAGGAGGGTTAGGTTGTACTGCAGAGAGTGACTCAGATCGTAGCAGTAGCTGTAAACAGAGTTCAGGGAGGAGGAGGAGGAGGAGTCAGCCAAAATCACACTGGATTTTCACAAAAAAAGAGAGAGAGCGAGATAGAGAGAGAGAGAGGGGGAAAAAAACCGCTACTCTTGTTGCTTGGCAACCGGCTGGATGCAGACACACGTTTTTTAGGGAAGGCATGAGGTGCAGCAGAGAGCACGAGAGGTCCCAGCGCGATCGCGAGCGGGCCTCTTTAAGAGCTGCTCTCGTAACAGGAGACCCCGACGGCGTTCACAGCTACAGTTCAGCCTGGGCCCGCGTCTCCTTTGTAATTCCTCCTTTATTTGAAACCTCGCAGAAGCATCGAGGGAGAGCGCCCCTCACTTACAAAACTCCTCAGCCACGACAAAAGAACACAGAAAAAAGAGAACAACGTTAGGCAAGACGATAATCAAAGTTAAAAACAATCAAAACATTAGATTTTTTAAAATTGTTACAGAAGGAAAAAAACATGAATGAATTTATAAATAAAACGGTAGCAAAACACTCATTAAAGCGTTCGTTAAGCAAAAAAACATTTATAAAATAAAAATATTAACGAAAGCAAATAGGAAAACACTAATTAACGCAATTACAATAAAAAAGAAAACAGTGAGATTCAACATTAGGCTCTTTAGGTCTTAAAGGCTGTAAGGATTTACACAGGACATGTAAGGGGACACTCAGTTTGTTTCATATGAGCTGCTAACAGGAACGGGGTCGACCACGAGGCAGCTGGCCAAGCGCACGGGGGCTTTTTTTAGACTCCCGCACTCACGCTCCGGCCAAACGGTTTGGGCAAAGGGCGCACGTGAAAGGACTCCGCGTCCCCGCGAACGCCTCGAAAAAGCCATCAGAAACGAGCCCCCCCCTCCCCCCACCCCCCGTACATCTGCCGCTCCGTCTCCATTCAGCCCCCCGTCCGCTCAGCGAGCCGGGCCAAGACCGGGGGGGTCACGTGACCGGGGCGTGTCGCCACGCCGCCTCAGGACCGATCCGATCCCGCCTGAAACCGAGCCCGGCGAAGCGGCGCTCGAGGTTCCGAGCGTGTCGTCCGCGCGGCGACTCGACGGTCCGCGCGAAGGAGGCCGTTAGGAAGGCCGGCTAAAAACGCGATCGGCGCGCGGAGGAGCCCGAAGCGGCCTCGACAGTTTTCGGGTACGCGGCGCCACGGGAACCGTCCCGAGTCACCACATCCGGTCGCGGGACCGGAGACAGACTTCTCTCACCTGAAGTAAAAGTTGCTGGACAGGTCCACGTTCTGGAAGATTCGCACGTATCTACAAACAAACAACAAACAAAACAAAAACAAAACAGAATGTTACCAGTCAGAGGTAAGACCTCTATCTATCCATCTATTTATCCATAATTATAAAAGCCTGATTTGTGAGAATCTGAAGCCATGGATCAATTAAAATTATGGGGAATGACAATAAAGTAAAAAAAAAAAAAAAAACGTATTTCTATTGTCGTCGTCATTTAGAATGATGGGCCTTCGGAACGTTACACATACGGCATCAAGGAATAACTAATTCCACGGTTATTATTTGCATACATGCATAAAAATGAAAATGTCCACACATTAATATCACAGGAGTAAAATGCTGCAAAAATGCATTGCGCCATTTTGTTTGTAAACAAAGGCCTCTGCTGTTTCTAAAAGTGAACAACCAAAAAAAATGACAAAATCTTGAAATTGGAACTAGTCAGATGGCTGATTCTCAGCATTATTTATTTTATTTTTTTTCTGTGGAGGTTCCCTGTAACAGTTCTACTCTCCAGGGGCCTGAGGTGGAGAAAAACATGAGCAAATCTCACTAGCCGCCAAATGGGCTAGTTTGGCTAAGATAGCGACATAGGATAGTTCTCTGAATGTTGCCTGCAGCGTGCACCACGCGTACAGTATGATCTGACCCGGGCCCTGTTTCAGGAAGCAGGATCACTCACGCTGGATAACTGCAACTGAGTAAAACCCGGGACGGCTCTTTCTCCTTCAGTCCATGTTCCAGGTTCGGGAGGCGTTCCGGGTTCCGGGTTTTACACAGCGCAGCTATCCGGCTAACTCCCGCTTCGCGAAACAGGGGGCCCCCGTGTTTTTCGGAACGCAGCCGCTTTTCATAAACATGAATAGAATTACCGCCCGCAGGCTGGGTCACTCGATTTTCCAGGTCGAACTGTCGCCACGGCACCGCGGCGTTCGCCGGACGGTGTCGATGACCCGCGAAAAGAAAGGGGGTCAGAATAACCTGACACCGGCGCGTCTTCGACGCCCCCGCTTCCTGTTTTTCCCCTGGGGCTGGCTGGCTGGCTGGCTCGCTGGCTCACTCACCTGGCCTCGTCCGGATGGGTGACCCGCACCGAGTCGTTGGGGATGTAGATCATGTTCGTGTCCTCGATCTTGTATATCGAGTGGCCCCCGATGTCGGCCATCTTCCTCCGTTTGGTGATGAGGATGATGTAGTAGCCCTCCATAAACCGGACGAAGCCTGCGAGAGCGCCAGAACGAAAAAGAGAAAAATAAACGAACGACGACTTTTTTTTTTTTTTTTTTAAAGCATCGCTCGCAAACGCCGTGTTAAGACGTTCCAGAGATACATTTAGAACAGCGGTGGTCATTGGGTAATCTCGGACAAAAAGCAGGAAGCCTTCGCCGTGTAAATTATTCTCACCGTCCAGCTTCTCGGAAAGCGCTTTCTAATTCTATTCTCGCACTAATACAGACGGCTTTGTTTGCCTGGGCTGCGCGTTGTTTGTTTGAAATTATGCTAATCGGATTCGTTACATAACCGCGGCGAGAGAGTACACAGCCGGGAATTGAAATAACATACACTGGGGGCCGTTTCACCCGGAGAAACACATGCTTTCTTTAAGCTCCGTCGCGTCTCATAATTGCAGCTTTGCACGTACACTTCAGAGCTAATTATGTCCGCGTTAAGCGAGTTTCGTTTCGTTTCGCCGGCTCTGCGGTTCACGCACGGAACGGGTCCACCGATATTCTAATGAGGTCTTACATGTACAGCACTGCGACGCAGAAGGCTTCCGATCCACTCAATTTTCCTCAACAACATCTACAGGTTCGGTGGAGTGTGGAATATGGAAACCACCATATTACACGAAGTTTGGCCTAACTCAGGAAAAGGAGAGGGTTAAATGGTTACTCGTGCACCTAACTTCGTAGCGTTTTAATTTGCACATGATGTAGACGAAGCAAAGTGAAAGGAAGCTTTTGTGGACAAAAACGACAGCAAAAGCCGTTAGAAATTCAGGCACGAATGTGCCCCAGTGGCTTAGGGTTAGCACCACAGTAACTGTGTAAGAGCGTCTGTCAACTCATTGAAAAGTTGGTTTTTTATTTCCCCCCCAAAAAAACTGACCCCGTTACAGACGCGAACGCGACACATTTTGAGGCGAGTTCCTTATTTTCGACTCGGGTCTCACTGACATTGTCTCACTCACCCCCCCCACCCCCACCCCCGCCCCCGCCCTCCGACTCCGATCAAAAAATAACGACGGAAATAGACCCAGGGAAAAATGTTTTTTTTTTTAAAAAGGAAATAGTCTCCGAGATAATTTGTGTCGGCGAGAAAGCGGCGGAGAGGGACGTCAGAGACGTCGCCGGCCGAATCGAGAGGCCGCGCAGAGGCGCCTTTGTTTTCGTTGGCGGTGCCGGTCCGCCTCCCTTTGTTCTTCACCCCCATTCATGTTTTCCCCTGGGCCCGTTTCCAAAGGGGGGCAATTTTCTCTGGTCATGCGTCACCTTATTTCCAATGCAGATAATCCAGGAGGGAACAACAACAACAACGACGACGAAGACGACGGAGAAATCGGGCGGAAAGTGCACATCGCCGAGCCGCACCCGTGGGCGAAACTACGGCGGAGGAACTGCGTGACGGGCTCGCTGTTTTCGGGTATTTAGGTCATGGGCTTGTTTGGTCCAGGGAGGACGCAATCTCCAAGCGCCGCGTAATGTCGCTGAAAATTACACACCGGAGTTGGGGGGGGGGGGGGGGAGAATGAAAACAAGTTGTCGTCGCCCCCCCCCAAACCCCCAAGAAAAACAACAGCATGAAGAGGTGATGCATCTGGGGAGTTTTTTTTTATGGACGGGAAACAGGGGAGGAATGGGGGGGGGGAATGGTGGGGGGTGAAAGTTAGTCAGTCCCAACACCTCACTCACTCAACATGTGGTGCCACCAAAACTAGCGAGGAGATCTGCGCAGATTCATTATCTCCTCGCTATTCACAGTGACCCCCCCCCCCCCCCAAACGCACAGTCTGACATTTCAGGCGATGTCGCTGAGCTTTTTTTGACTGGCGGGATGTGACGTTGAGTCTGCAAAGAACAGCGACCGCGAAACAGCCACCGCCAACTCCGCCTGCGAGGAATTTCACACGAACGAACGGTCTTCGTCTTCGGCAAATTCTTAGATTACTCGAAATAACAAAAAATGATAGATTTCCATTCAGTCTGAACAATATGGGAGAAGAAGAACATTAAGCTCTAGCCGTGCGATCTAACAGAGTTTCCTGTTATTTGGCGGTTTGACATTCTCGTGCTGAAAAGCACATGTCACCTTCCTCTGACTTAAACAAGCAGTGAGGAATGCAAACCGTTCAGGAGGATGGCAAGATTGGAAGACATGGCTTATGTAAATGTTGCCAGGTGAGCAACATTTAAAAAGTGTCCTTTAACCCATTAACCCATAAAGATCACATAATTATGTGATTAGAAATTTCTGAACTGAACATTCTAATGCTGATGTCACAATCACTGCTGTTAACTGAAAGCAGCAGAGTTCTAGAACTCTTGAGAATTTTGAAAAAAATTTTCCAATTCCACTATTCAAGGGTTTGAAAGGGACCGTATCAACTGGACGTGTGGACAAACCTTACCCACAATGCCGTAGGCGGACACTGCCCTGGACAGACCGGAGGACCCCTTCTGTCCGATTTTGGTGCGGTTCCCCAGGTCCAGGCGCCCCAGGAGTTCCCGTACCTCTTGCTGATTGTAAACATGCTGCCAAATTAAGGAAGAGAGGTCTGCATTACCCTACAGGCCTAGCATTTCAATTTGATGCATCGTTCAACTGCCACGTGTTAAACATCTCATTACATTCACAGGTGGACGTAACCTCGCTAGAGGCTACAGCATTTTCACTTTACAGGGACTGGGTCTGTCCTTTCAGAGCTGCCGCCATTTTACACACCACCCCAACAGGGACACGCAGTGAATAAAGTTCACGGTCACGGTACTTTTCCCTCCGTAAGAAGTGACCGCTGCCACCATTTTGTACCCTAACGGCAGACAGTTAGCAGTGTTCCACGTGGTCAGCCGCTCACTACGTCGCAGGTTACGTTACATAATGGACAAACACCTCCGTGTCGCTGCGTGTACATACAGGACTCATAATGAACCTTCAGAAGGAAGCGCTCAGTGGGGGAAAAAAACACATGCTTCTCATATAAAGGGCATCTATTGCAACATCATTACATAAAAACCCCTTGAGGTGATAATATACATGTTTTCCTGGGCCTAAAAGAAAAATAGACTGGCAGAAGAGACCTCCATAATAATAATAATAATAATACCCCAGTATTTACAAAGGAGCAAAAACAAATTGTCCGTCAGATTAACCAGTAATGGGAATGCAGATCTACTCCATAATCATAAAGAGAAAGGTCTGCCATCTACGCGCATGCAAAGGTGATGTATTGTGAAACACCGCACCCTCACCCCCCCACCCCACACCCCCCACCCCACACCCCACCTCCAAGCACCTTATGTAAGCTCTCAACGCACAGCACGCATTCGGAGAGCGGCGCCCGACCCACCTTGTCATCAATAATCACCAAGTCCTTGGGCTCCGTGCGATCGATTTTCAAAACACGGTGTTTTGTTTGCGCGTGATTGCTCCCCACCAGGAAATACCTCTGAAGGGAAAAAACAAAAAAAAAAAAAAAAAACAATCAGCCGATCATGCATGGATGTATGTACGCCACCATTACTACACAGGGATAAAATAACAGGCTTCACTTGTTTACGCATGCTAATAAGACTGCAATTGTATACGGCTCGTCTTTCTCGTCCCCCCCCCCCCCCCACCACCCCATCCCCACCCCACCCCCCGTTCACATTATACGGTAGTTTGCAAATATCACAGCCATATCAGTCTTGACAGATGTTTATTTTTTAATTTTATTTTTTTTCCCACAGGCAGCCAGCGTGACAGGAAGACCGTACGTTAAACGTGATGTGTTAAACATTTGATGTTCCTGTCTTGATCGACACCAAACGATCTACAGCAGATAGTGGCGGTATTTCGGAGGGGGGGGGGGGGTTCCTATCAGGTTTAAACGGTTAGTAACAGGCTGGTAAAAGGTTAAATTGTCCATCTATTGCATCTGTACTGACAAGGCAGAACATTGATAAAAATTGGATTATCTGCTTTTACACAGCAGGGCACTTTGAATCTGTGCCTTCATCTGCACCGACAGAAAACAGGACTGATGAAGATCTATGGAACATAATGGCATTTCATATGGGAGTACATCCATCTTACACGGCCGTCAGAAGCACACATTATCATCTGTCATGTCATTACCTCTCCTTTTTATTTTTATTTTTTTAAAACACTGGCGCCCAACCCTAATTTGGAACGTCCCAGCATTTGCGATCAAAGTCACGTTCATGCTGAACCCCGTGGCCGATTCGGGACAGTGTGGACGTGCGCGGTTCTCCTCCGAAAACGTGCGGCGTTGCTGGCCCGGTTCTTCTCGCGCCGCGGCCCACAGCCAAGTTCACACGCAGTTTAATCGGAAGGAACGCCTTTCGCGTGCGGCTTTGGGCGTGCGTGCAGTCCGCGGGCACCTGGATGACCAGCAGGGGTCACCGGAGAGCCGTGAAACACGTCCCACGTATCCCAAACCGTCTGCACCCCCTCCCAAGCCCCGGGCAAACGGAATCGCCAATTACACGTCTCCTTATGGGGCTACCGGTTAGCGCTGGCGCGGTCCGGATGTGATGTCGCTTGCTCAGTGGCACTTTTTAAGGATGTTTACAGACCGAGAGTCAGCTCAAATCACATTACGAGCCAATTCCTGACCCCGTTTCCTCTTCGGCTCAACTCTTGTGCTGGTAAAGACCACAAAAGCAGGGAATTGAGAGGAGAAGTGTCACTGCTTCACAACTATGAGTTTCCTCCCTCCCTGCATCCCCAGTTGAGTGACCTCTATTCCAAATCGAGAAAAGTAAAACAACAACCTATTCCAATGTCCGAGGCACTGCTTTTGAGTCGGTTCAGTGTCACACTGAACCAAGGGGACAGGGAGCGTTGAGCACCATGTAGGTGACCGCAGGAAACAAGGGAAAGAAAGACAGATAACATTTCAGTGACACAGTAACCCGTGACACGGCAAATGACACCTTTTAGAAGAGATAACAATCGATCATTACACTACACAATAAAACGCGGTGAGGTAATCAATTCCCTCATTGAGGCCCAGGGAATAATTTCGCCTCCAATGTGAATGTGTGAAAGAAAGCTCTTTCACTCTACTCTCATCTTTAATAGGCCATCGCTTGCAGATTGCAAATTACATTATCTTGCCAGAGCACTGTTAGAATTGCCTCTTCTAAGCTGTTGGTTAGCTCATGCTGTTAAGGCACTGTTCCAGTGCATGGATGGGCCCCACAGTCTGGTATCTATTAAGACACTGTTCCAGTGCATGGATGGGCCCCATGGTCTGGTATCTGTTAAGGCACTGTTCCAGTGTATGGTTGGACCCCACAGCCTGGTATCTGTTAAGGCTGTGTTTCAGTGCATACTGTAGATGGGCCCCACGGTCTGGTATCTGCTAAAGCACTGTTCCAGTGCATGGATGGGCCCCACAGTCGGGGATCAAACCCCAGCCATGTGTTGCTCACTGACAGGAAGCGGTGGCTGAAATCGTGCACTTTGAAGGAGAGCAGATGTGTTTCTGCGCTCTCTCCGATGTCAATAGAAGGGGTCGCGTCGATGAGCTCTCAAAAATACGACTGAGCATTCCAAAATTCGGTCAAAAAAAAAAGAGGTAAAAGCATAAAAAGAAAACACGGTCTCTCCTAATAGCATACACGTCATGTTCTCTCCCACCTTGTCCCACATCGAGTAAATGCACCTAGGCAACAACATCATTCAAAAGTATGTGGATGTGGGATAATATTTTTTTTTAAAACCCCCTCCACGTATTACAGGTAAAAGCTTCAAGGTATTTTAATAGATTTTTAAGTGCAACTTCCTTCCACCGCTCTGCTTTTGCTTTTAAGAACAGTATTTTAGAGATATATGAGGTTTCACCCTAATTAATTTTTATCAGGTCAGTGCTCGTATTTGTGAAGTTTCTCAATGAGGAGTTGCTGATGTTGAGTTAGTTTCACCTTTCAGCTCCCCTGCTGACCAGCTGGGATTCTAAACTGGTTTTAACTGGTCGTAGCCTGCTGTGGGATTTAGGTTGTCTGTGGCTGGTCAAAGCTGGTCATAGCAGGCAGAGTAAGCTGGTGGCTGAGCTGGTAGGCTAGCTGACTTTAGACTAATGAATAGGTGATTAAGCTGGTCGGCCAGCTACAGTAAAACCAGCTACAAGTGTTGAAAACACAGCTTCGACCAGCTTGACCGGCTTAGGCTAGTTTAAGATGGCATTTTCAGCAAGGTCATAGTGGAAATGGCCAAGACATGGAGAGTGGAAACGAGAGTTTGTATTCATAAAGCACCTCCGACTACAAAGTGCTGGTCTAGGATCAGTTTAGACTTTTAGGTCATGCTGCACATGGCTAAGATTTGGACTGTGTACATGTGAGTTTGTATTCATAAAGCATCACATCACTGAGTATGAGTGTAGATCTAGGGTCAGGTTTCTCCCAAACACACCGCTGGAAACACCACAGCAGAGAGAGAGAGAGAGGTATAAATCCTAAGCTACTGGCAGACCCGGTACGGTAAACTTGAGCTGCAGCACAGGGTAGCTTTGAGAGCTTTGCATTTTGCGTTGGCAGAAGGACAGGTTCCTGTGACAGGGAACTAAGTCCATGTTATTTTATCCTCTCTTTAGAATTGTGGAAGCTGCCTTGCCCATGTTTTGGTTTCTTTTTTCTGTGCTACTCCAAACACACACACACACACACACATATTTTGTCTCTTCCCTTTCAGTTGGCTGACCATCATGTCACACATCCCAGGGTCTACAGAGAGGGATAGAACAACACTTTTGCATCTTCATAGACTCTGTTGCATGATGGTTTACAAAGTTTTGGGTTTAACATGTAGGCACCAGCATTTCTGAAATGACAATATGTGATATAAAGAGGAACTGTGAAAGGGAAAGGATATTTGCTTGAAACATTTGGGGAAAATACCAATGTAAAACTCCTAGTCATTCAAGGCCAAAGGATCTTAACAAGCAGAAGGGATAGAATAAAAATCTCCACACTCCTGTCTCAACCGGAGTCTGAGGTTCTGGATGTCAAAGGAGATTTTAGCAGCTTAAGAAAAACACGAAGAAAATTAATCACACCTCAAACAAGATTATCTAAGGCTCCATCTTTTGAACTAGTGCCATCTAGTGTCTTATTATTGAACTGCAGAACGTTACGCTTGCACCTCAACTTCCAGGCAAGTATTTTTAAGTCATCTTTTAAATAAATATGGCACACCGTCCTGATGTGGAAATACCGCTATAGCTTCCATATCTGAAACTATTACTAAAAACCAAAAGAACATGTTCAGATCTCAAACCCAAAAACCCACACAGGTTACTGAGCAGCCTTCCGGTAGTGTCTTTTCTCGTTCCACTCACCGCTCTCGCCTCATACAGGACCAGTTTCTGTACGCCGCTGATGATGGCTGCCGACAAAGGCATGGTGGGTCGGTGATGTCAGCGTACACCATCCAATCAAATAAAGGTAAAACTGTCGAAATCCTTTCTGGAACACATACCAATATAACTTATTATCAAATCATCATTCTTTTTATTTATTTTTTCAAATCTGACTTTTACTTATGTCTGTCGTATGATGCAGACACAAGCATTTTACATCTTTTCAAGTTCAATTAGATTACTGAATTCTAGGATCTCATAAAATTATTGCACATGTTACATTTTCATATCTATGAACACTTAAGAAATAGGCCTACTATTCATCAATCCGTTCACTTTCAAGATGAACAGTCCACAGGCATGAAAAATGAGACTCCAACTATCACTACAAAAAGAGCCATATCTCATTAAAAAAGAAGAAGAAGCTCGCAGCATATGCTGAGCTTTCATACGAAGTAATAAAACGTTTTAACCACAAGTCCGTTATGTTAAATACGTGCCGTCCATCATCTTTCTGTTGTATCTAAAGAACTTCAACAGATCTCGCTTTGCCCGTATGACACACTTGCGTATTTTGATTAGTAGAATCCAAGGTCCAGGAAAGTAACTTATTTAGGGAAGATTGCAACAGAAATAGCAACTTAGTAGCGATATTTCTTGCCACCTCGCCATCGAAACAACAAAGCCAAATATAGCCTATATAATATGGTAATACAAAATTACCGTAATACAATTGATGTAGCCTACAATTTCCGTGTTAAAAACAGCAGGCTATTTCCAATTTTATAATGGTGGCTTCATACATATACATACACATAAAAATAACGACTATGGACCCAAGTGAAAAGCTTTAAAATAATATTGATATAATATGCTTTTTTTTAGTTCGGTGTTAGACCAAGAGAAGTCAAAAGGTCAGGGCTTCAATTGACTGCATAACAATGCAGCATAGCTATATACTAGCTAACGAATAAATAAAAAAATATTTAACAAAAACATAAAGCCAAAACATGGTTAATGTCTCGCGGAATAACCATGCTAGACTAACCTCTAGTTATTAACCTAACCTGGCTAGCCAACTTCACAAGCTGATCAATTACAGTCATAACAGAAACAAACAAAACTACGTTACTTAGCCATCTAGTAACACGTCTATACTGTATATCCAGAAAGTGTGTCAACTAGTTATCTACAATCACCCAGCTAATATTATTTTTGCACGTATAACGATGCCGTTTAGTAGCAGAACTATTACAAATGATGAATATTGGTCGGGAAAATGGCGAGCTGTGCACTTAAGATAATGACAGAAAACGAACGTAAAAACAAATGCAAACCCAGTTCGTCCACCATTTTTGATACCAGTTTCAACATAACGACCTCATACTCCAAACGTATGAAATAATAATTAGAAATTGCACCTACCATAAAGCGTTTTGCTGTTCAATGAAGCTCAAAATTTCTCACTCTCGTGCAAATTGCAGAAAACGTTTGTTTCGATCAGGTGACTGTCATGGAGTTCAGCTGGAACGGAACGTCGTGAAGTTCAAACAGAACGAGCAACGCGGAGCGCAGAAGAAATTATGAGTTTGTTTCCTGTATCGCTATAGCAACTGTAGTGAGTTGAAAAGAAGAACAGAGCGAGGATAGTGGTTTGCTGATTAGCAAAATAATGGTGAGTAAAATAAACAACGCGGTGTAATTATTGCATTATTGTATAAACCCATTTAACGATCGCATATGTTGTGTTTTTCTCTGACGATTAGGATTAGAGGCAATTCATGGTTTAAAAAACTGTTAATGTTATTTATAACTATTTAGCCAATTAATCCGGCAAGGTAGGTGAACAAATTCGATAGTTTCATAGTTTGCCATTGTTTGATTGGTTAGCAGCCAGATTGTGACATAATGTTAAGAGGGGGAAAAACTATACCGTACTTTTTTCATGTTTTAAAATTACTTCCTTATATTTGTTACTTATATGTGTTTATTATGAACCATCTCTTCCCTTTCCGGTGCCCTCTTCTGTCTCTTTAGAAAAACACGTGTCCTACTGTACTCCAAGGAAGTCCAGACATGATCCCTCTTGTTGACAACCTCATTGAAGACGAGGCAGATAGAGAACGTCTTCTTAACAAACCGGCTTGTTTCATGATTATTGGAAAGCCTGTAAGTAATAAGTCAATATTAAGTGGGCACTTGAAGTTATAAGTAACCCACAGAGCAATCATTACAATTTATTTAGTCTAGAGAATTATATTATGGGAGATGTAGATGGTGTGATGGGTTTATTTGAATTCAAGGAAAATTATCTCAACGTTAACTCCTGTTATTTTGATGGTGTTATATAGGATGGTACCATGTATCCTACTTAAAAATATAACGTGTATCATCTACAAATTTCATCGTTTTTTCATCGTTTTTTTTCATCGTTTTTGTTTAATTTTTTTAATTGCCCCAGAAAACAGGCTTATAAAGATATTTCAGTTTTCATTTTGGCTCTGTTGTGTGTCTGTGACGTTTAAAAACATGAAATGTCTTTTCTTAAAGGGAGTGGGGAAATCTACACTTGCTAAGAGGCTAGCACAGTCCTGGAAGTGCATCCTGATTGATGGTACATATCTCATTGACTAAATTATAATGTTACATGACTGTTGAAAACTTGCTTATTTTGCCAATTAATCTACCTTTATTTTTTCAGATACTGAATTGCTCAATAATCATGTGACTAATCAAACAGACCAAGGATTAAGGGTTAGTAACCAAAACATATAGGCCCTACATGGCCTTACAGGCTCCTACATGAAAACTGTAATAACATGCAAAGCATTGTTAAAATATACATGGAAAGTCTTTGTACTGTTAAATGTGGTGCGGTTGAACTTCTTCGGCATTTTTGTGGTCAAATTTTGTTTTAAAGTAGTGGAGTGTGAAATTTTTGTGCATTCATCATTTTCATTTCTTTAGATTTTACAGATTCTAAATGAGGGGAAAAGTATTCCTGAGGAAATGGTTTTTCAATTGATTTTGGACAGACTGCAGTCTCCTGAGGTAGAACATTACGGTATGTGCACCTTTATTACATAGGCTGATCTTTTGAAGGCCAACCAAATGGTCAGCTTGAAATTGAGTCAGCTGTCAGTTGAGCGGTCACGGTTTGCTTTCAATAACGGTGATATTTTTTGAACAGGTTATGTGTTAAGCTGCCTTCCTTCAGTGTCGGAAGAGCACCTGAAGATAACCGAACAGATCGAGCTGTTACGAAATCTGAAGATGTCCCCCGATTTCATCATAAACATTAAGGTGCCGCTTTCTTTTGGTTCGCCCTTCACTAGTGCTTTGTGCTATGTTACCATTTAACATGAAAATTAGTTTTTTCAGATAATTTATTTCTGATTTGTAGTAAGTCATAAGGAGTTTTCTGTGCCGTGAGTGACAAATGAGACCATGGAAACTTTAATTTCATAACCAGAATAATACGTGCAGGCAAATACATAAATTGTTTGGTGAGTGAATCTTTGAGCAACCTGTGGTGCTTGCTTAAGTGGTACTGGAAGTTAATGTTTGAATGCCTGTTCCATGAGGATCTGTCATCCCCCCCCTCTGGCACCAGTGTGACGACAGAGACCTGATTCGACGGCTCAGCACACAGAAACAACATCCCGAGACCGGCCAAGTCTTCCAGAAAGAGCAATGGGACCCCGTCAAAAAGGACCCGCCGAAAAGAAGGAGCTACGGAGAGGAAGATGGGGATGAGGGAGAAGAAGAAGAGATGGAGGAAGAGGAGGAGGAGGAGGTGCTTCAGCAGTCTTCCAATGTCTCTCTGTGTCTTTTTAAAGCAGTGGCAGTCACGCAAAGCTGCCATTACTGTTGATAGCACGTACATGTGTTTTTGGACAGGTGGGCGACAAGGACTTTGAGAAGGAAATGATGTCACAGCTTGTCAGACTGCCGGAGAATTTTCCAGACAACGTGCAGCAGAGGATCCTGCTGTACAAAGACACCGTTCTCAGACCCGTAGAAGTATGACCAAGTGTTCTAGCCCTGTTATTATTTGTTGCATTTGTTGATATTTCAGATGTTTAGGATGAACTGTATGAGGACCATAGGGGATGAGCATTGGTCCAGTCATTTTATGTTGTTAACGTACATGGAAACTACGCATGGAAGTGTGACAGTTGTAATCCGTTGTAACGGCCATGCCTTTGCTTCCAGGGTTACATGGTGGACCATGATCCCCTGCACGTGTTTGAGCTGAACGGAAACAGTGATCCTAGCGAGCTGTTTGTGGTGAGTTTCGGGTGTCCTGAAAATGAACACTGCACCATAATGCAATCGGTTAAGCTTGTGGTACAGTACATTCGGTCCATTTGATCATCTCTCGTAGGTTTTCGTTAGAAAATAGGAAAAATAGAATTTCTGACCATTGACTAATAACTGCTCTTGTGGTTCCATCTTCCATGGTCTTCCACACATCTTCCGTGGGGGGGTGGTGACCATTCCGGGGGTCATGCCGGGGGGGTCAGCTGGTGATGTCACGGCTGGAGTCGATGGCGGTCAGTAGAGCTGCGGTGCCCATCCAACTGCTGCAGAGCGAGGAGGAGGAGCTACCGGACGAGATGGAAACGGTGAGCGGGGCTCCGCGCCGGCTCAGACAGGACGCCATTCATTTATGCCAATCGGTGACACATTCTGGAACAATCTCTAAATGGGATGATCCACCCACCATTACATTATATGCATTTAGCAGACGCTCTTACCCGGAGCGACTTACTCAACTTTTTACATGGCATTTACATTGTATCCGATTAAACAGCTGGATATGTACTGAAGCAATGCAGGTTAAGTACCCTTGCTCGATGGTACAACAGCAGGGGAATCAACCTGCAGCCTTTAGGTCACAAGACCAACTCCTTAGCCATTATACAACACTCTTGCTCAAGGGTACAACAGCAGTGTCCCGCCGAGGAATCGAACCTGTGACCTTCAGGTTATAAGGCAACTCCTTACCCATTATACCATACTGCCACCACCTGTTTTTAATGCAAGGTGCACTTGCGCGTTCTCGTCCTGCAGGGGGAGCTGTTACGGATGCTGTCCGGCAGCAACATGCTGGCGCCCGGGTTCCGGTGGAGGCGGAGCCGCTGGGGGCGCACCTGCCCCGTGGCGCTGAAGGAGGGAAAAATCGCCAAGGGGAAGCCGGAGTTTTCTGTTGGGTAACGTGTAAAGTGGCATTCCCTCTGCTCCCCAGGAGAGTGCGCTTTTCCCAAAATTAGTGTATTTTTAAAGGGAAAAAAGACTAGACAGAAGGATAAAGGAAATTAATGAATGATGCATTGGCTAAAAGCAGTAATTCTGCAATGGTGTTTCGGAGGCTAACGCCAAACATTTTCTTCAATTTCATCTTGATTCCTGAAAAAACAACAAAGTGCTATGATATTGCAATAGTGTTTCCCATGTGAAAAAAATAGCATGCTGAAGTATACCTGAAGTATACTATTTTATACTTAAGAAGAAGTATAAATGTAAATTTATATCAAGCAGGCTTAATGTACTATTTTTTCACATGGGTTCTTAGAGTTAGTCAGCAGCCATTTTGTTTTTTCAAGGTTTCCGGGTTGAGATTGCTAAAGTCTCAGGAACGCACTCCCATCACTCACAGGTTCCTGGATAAGATCTACGTCCTCTCGTCTCCGGAGGCCCTGCAGCGGTTCATGCTGAACCCTCGCCCCTACCTCCTCCCGCCCATGCCCCGCCCCCCCTGCCGGGTGGCGGTGGTGGGGCCCGCGGCGGCGGGGAAGACCACGCTCGGCGCCCTGATCGCGGGTCGCTACGGCGCCGCGGTGCTGGACGTGGAGGCCCTGATGAGGCCCGTGATTGGTCAGGTCCAAGCGGCCGCGCTGGAGAAGGTCAGGGAGGAGGCCACGGCAGCCGCCATCGAGAAAGTGAAGCTGAAGCTCGGCTCGTCGCGCAGAGCAGGTGATTTGAGGCCCAGGAGGGGCCTGTTCTCTATATTACCGGCATTTAGCAGACGCTCTTATCCAGAGCTACTTTTACATAGCATTTTACATGCTTCAATTTATACAGCTGGATATATACTGGAGCAATGCAGGTTAAGTACCTTGCTCAAGGACACAACAGCAGTGTCCCACCTGGGAATCGAACCTGTGACCTATAGGTTACAAGACCAGCTCCTTAGCCTTTATACTACACTGCCGCCAAGTCTAAACTGGGTCAAGTCCCCGTCGTGCAGGCGTCCTCAGTCTGAGCTGCAGAGTTTAGGTTTTTTGTTGGTTTTCGTTGTCAACCTTAAAATCAGCGACCAGTTCAGCCCCAAGAAACCAGAGTGAGGCGAGCTTCCTGTTTGATCAGTCGCTTCGATTGATTGGTCGAGTGCTGAGTAATCACAGGAGCCAGCAGGCCCTGCGGCTCTCCAGGACCAGGGCTACAGACCCCTGGTTTGGTGCTGAGGAAGAGCTGTGGACATCCCTCGGAGGCCACAGCAATGCGGTGATGACGTATAAACGGTTTCGTCTTGCAGCGGGCGATACGGCGGACTTGGATGAGAAAGGCGAGCCTGGCGACATCGAGTCGGACCAGGGAGGTACAGGAGCGGCAGATGATTCCGGTGTGTTCTCTTCTTGTTCTTTCCCATCTGTATTCTGTGTACATCCGCACTGAAAACATGATTATGGCTGCTGCTCCATTCTTGCCATGTACTCTGCACACCTGGTTCACCTGTTGTCTAGTTATACAGGCGTGCTGATGTAACCACCTTTACCCGAGGCTGCATGGTTTAAATGTTGCCAGGTTAAGCTTGGTAACTCACCTGGGAGAGTTATCGCAGCTCCCTGGTCTCTCTTGTTTTGTGTTGATCGTTTCTGACTGATCACCTACACTAAATTATGTGCATATATCTCTGTTAAACTACTGTAAAATGTACCCCACAGATCCAGCTGCATTGTCCCACAGTGAGGAGAAAGATGAAGGTAAGTACTCTTTCTATTGCTACGGAAACAGCTGCTCCCAGGTTTATATTTTTAGACCCGGCTACTGTTGTACCGTTGCTCCACTGTATACGAATGTACCTCTATGCTGAACTGCATTGTGTCCTGTGTCCTGTGAGTCATGAGTGGGAGTATTGGCGGAGACTCGTGTATAGGGAGAGCGCGGCCACCGCGGTTACTCTGGAAACCAGTCCGCACGTGCGCGGTCACATGTGCGAGCTGAACGAGGAACCCAGCGCACGTCGCGGTTGGCCGAGCTCGTTTCGTTGCTTCTTCCCCATCAACCCCGTGCCGTTGCAGGTGGCCACAGGTGCCCTTTTGTTCTCCGATGTTTTATTTATTCATTTCAGTTAGTCTGAATTTCCCCCCGGATGCAGTGTGACGCAATCGGCACCCCCACACGGAGCCAGAGGTGGGAAGTGCAGGGGTCAAAAAGTAAAAAGACCTCCCGTGTGTTTCCTTCACCGATGAACTCAGCCAGCTGATTTCACTAATTAGTTCTACCTCCTGACTGAAGAATTGTACCAATTAACAAGTCCAGGGGACTGGGGTTGGAACTCTTGCTTTCTGAACCTGGGTTTTCCACCTCTGTATGGAGCACAGTCTGGGGCTGTTTTTCCAGCTGGGTCTTGGGGGGGTTTTGAAATGGACCTGGAGGTCTGGAGATCCAGGAGGCGGTGCTGTGGTTTGCGCAGGAGTGGAGGAGGAGCAGATGGAGGAGGTGGAGGAGGAGATGGAGAAGGCGGAGGAGGAGGAGGAGGAGGTGACGTGGCAGCATCCCGAGGTGCAGGCCATGGTGATGGATGCCCTGACGGAGGCGGAGAAGAACCCCGTCCTGCCTCCACCCAACCTGTGCCTACAGGTGCTGGAGAAGCGGATCCAGGAGGTGCAGTTTTTATTTAACCTCAACAGTGAGACATTTAAAATGACACTCTGCAGGCAGCCATGCATTTTCACAGTTAGGGAAGTGAGTTGGTGTCTGAGGGATTGCAGGTTCTATTCCCAGGTGGAGCACTACCAGCAGTTCTTTGGCCAGAGGTATTAAAACCTGAATTTGCTGTAACTATATGAAGAGTAGGTTTTTGGAATGTTTTTTTCAAAAGTCTGTAAGCCAGTGTTCTAGAACTCCACATTGCTTTCAGTTTCCACTAGTGATTGTTACATCAGCATTAGAATGTTCAGTTCATAACCACAATGCATTCCGTTTGCCAAAGAATGTTTATTAAAAGGGGGCCATGGAGTCCAAAACTTGCCAAAAATGCTTCAATAACCCTGACCTCTGCGCCTCCCATTTTTGAAACCGCCCCAGGTCCTTTCAGGCACAGGAGAAGCCCAGGGACATTAGAAGCTGTCAGCATGAGATATGAGAGAATCCCCGTCCTGTATCTCAGTGGCATAAACACTGTCCGCAAATTACGGGGCCTGCAGCTCAGGGTGCCTTTGTGTGATTTATCACAGATAGAATCGGCCGATGCCGCTGCGGGTGAGCCCGGGAGGGGTTGGGTGCTCGACGGCTTTCCGAAGGACTGGACCCAACTGTCCTCTATACAGGACTCCGAGGTCATGCCGGACACGGTGTTCTGCCTGATGGACAGTGACACGGACGGTAGGGCGCTGTCTTAGGCTATTGTGACATCATCATCGTAAGGTTCCAACAACCGGCAAAGAATTTATGGTGACTTCCTGCCATGTAATTAATTGTGTTTGCAACATAGTTAGTCCACAAACACTGCACTATATAGATGTATTGTTTTCACAATAATATGTCATGACTTCTGCAGTTTAGCATGAAATGCTTGAAACATACAAACGTATATCAAACATATAATTAAAACATACATTGAAGGTGCAGTTGTTTGCAGTTTCTACATCTTTTAAAGGATTTCATGTTTTTGCAGGTAAAACGATACTGAGGCGGATGTACGAGCGGCACAAAGACGAGGTGAACGCGGCGGTGGGGGAGAGGATGGAGGAGGAGCGAAGGCGAAAATTGCAGGAGGCGCAGGAGTCGAGGTGAGCGGGTAAACAGCGTCGCCGAGCGCAGCGGCCAGCGAAACGAGCGCGGTGCGAAATCTCACACCGTCGTCCATCTTCCGAGGGCAATTTGAGCCGGTGAAAGAGAGCCTCGCCTCCTTGCGTCCTACACGCGGGGGGGAGGAAATCGATTTTCACTTTAAAGGCTCTCGGGTCATGGGGGGGGGGGGGGGGAGAGTAGGTTCATGACTGGCCCCCCGAGGACACGCGCTGCCGTGTGTGAACGCTCCTAAGGAAATAGACTGGCTGTTCTGGTGGACCGGGGAACGGACAGACAGAACAGAGGGAATGAGCCAGACACAATAGGTCTGAGTTAATGATACTGTGACTGCGCTGTGCTCATGTGGAGCTGTAGCCGTTTTTGTGAGTGTTGATTTTATTGGTCTCCTGTAGGTCGGAGTCCAAAGTGTCCGCGGTCCTGGCTGGAGATGGTCCGACAAAATTGGAGGCCGTGCCTGAGGAGGCAGAAGGTATCGCCCTACTTCTTTAATTTAATGAGCGCAACTGACTCTGATTGGATCCAGGCTCTCTGAGCCCTTTTACGGTGTTACATCACAAATAGAATGTTCTGAACTGAACATTCTGTCGCTGATGTAACGATCACTGCTGGTGACTGAAAGCAGTGGAGTCCTAGAACACTGACTTAGAATTCAGGGGAAAAAGCATTTTTTTTAAAACCTGCTTTTCAAAGGGTTAAGAGTGCTTCAGTGTAGCACTAGAACAGAAACAAACTATTCCACCCCTGGAGAGCTGGTGGTGTACAAGTATTTTGTTTGTACCACTTACCCTCACACAGTTAGCTCATTAGCACAATCTTTAGCTGTCACTCATCGGCTTACAAGAAATGTAGCTTAAATGTCAGATCATTGGCCTAGTTAAATAATTAAGAGCAGAAGTTGGTATCAAATCCAGAGACAGATATAGATCCCTTTACTACCCCCTACACCTTAGTCCTTAACCAACCTTAAAAACATTTTAAAAAACGAAACAAACCCCATCAAATGATCAACGACGAAAACCGATAACAACTTCTTTACACTATTTACTGGTCATGCACCACATGGGGGGGGTGGGGACTGAGTAGGGAAACTGCACACCACTAACAAACAGTCAAACACACGCTTACGTAAAGCCGGCCTGCACTGGGGTGGCAGTGCTCAGCCATTGGTTAACCGAGTAAATAAATAAATAAATAAATAAATAAAAACTTGATAAACTCAATTATCTCTGACCCATTTTTCGAAAAATCCTCTAACCACATAACCAATTTTCAGACGGGAGGTCTGTCTTATCCTCTCCTTACCCTGTTTTATTCTATTATCTCCTGTGTCTCGCTGTATAATGCTTGTTAGGAACTTGTAAGGCCTTTGAATTAGGGCACTTAGAGCTTTTTTTTTTTCCCGCAGACCTCTTGGCCAGATCGGACAATGGCGACGCTGATGACTCAGAGGCGGCCGCCGTAGGACTCAAAGTTGAAGGTAATGACACCTGAGCACCTGCGCCTCCGCAGATTCTCCGAGCTTGCGTAACGTAATATGCCTGCGCTCAGAACGTTGTTCACGGGGCCTCTGCCGTGCTCACAGCTCTGTGCACCGTTTGTTCTGTACCGTGAGCGCATCATGTGGTGTGTATTTTTGAAATATGAAATATGCTTTTTAAGGGGTATGCCGATTTGTTGATTTTTTTTGCTTATGCAATAAGTCCATTTCATTCAGTGTTTTGAAGAAAGTCTTTTGTACGTGTGTGTTTTTCTTTTTTTTTTCTTTTTTTACTACAGAGCTTTTATATTTGATTTTCCAAGCTGTTGCTCCTTAATGAGTTGGTTCATCTTTTCACGCTCTCAGCACTTTTACATTTGCGGCTTACGGGAAACCGAGACGTGTCAAGCGAAGGTGGGGGGGGGGGGGCTTTTATCGTGAGCCGAATTTCTGGGTAAATAAAGTCGATTCCGCGCCTCGACTGTGTCGCAGAGATAACGTTGCCTGCGGTGTGGGAGGACGGCTACCCTGAGGGGCCGGAGATGGGTGTCTTCCGGCAGCAGATCAAACAGTTCGAGATGGACTGGGAGAACATGGAGACCTCCCTCACCGGGAGGTCCAGCGTCCTGGAAATTTCCGGAAAGACGCCGCGGGACCTGCTGGGCGAGGCGGTCTTCCACATGGAGAGTGAGTGTGTGCGCGCGCGCGCGTGTGTGTGTGTGTGTGGTGTGTGTGTGTGTGTGTGTGTGTGTAGGTGTGTGTGTGTGTGAGTGTGTGAATGTGCGCGTGCGTGTGTGTGCGTGCGTGTGTGTGTGTGTGTGTGTGTGTGTGTAGGTGTGTCTGTGTGAGTGTGTGTGAATGTGCGCGTGCGAAAGTGTGTGTGTGTGTGTGTGTGTGTGTGTACATTAAAATGAATAGATCTATACTTATAATATAACATTACCCGGTCATAATGCAGGGCCCTTTATTTGCGTAAATAAATCTTAAATAAAAAAAATAATAAAATCTGTGCACGTGCCTGTTGATAGGGCCTTTCAAGTACACTGCCTGGGAGCTGACAGGGGTGGACCTGGACGAGGAAGACGAGGACGCCCAGGCCATGGCCGACTGGGACAGAGGCGAGGAGGAGGAGGAGGAGGAAGAGGAGCAAGAGCCAGAGGTGAGAGACGTGGCCTGCGGCTTGCTTAATCCGCGGCTCGCTTCTGCCTCCCAGCGTTCGTTCATATGTAACTCTGCTGCTTGAAGGAAGAGGCCATCTCGTCTAAGAGGTTGCTAGGAGACTGCCAGCACTTCTGCCCCGTGGTGCTGAAGGAGAGCGGCGTGCTCGTTCCCTGCACCGACGAGTTTGCCGCCAAGTACCGGGAGAAGGCCTACTACTTCTCCGGCTCCGAGGCCCGGGAACAGTTCCTGCAGAACCCAGAGCTCTACGTGGCCCACACTCAGCCCTTACAAGTAAGAATCCTCCTTCTAAGTCGGGCGGCAGTGTAGCGTAACGGGTAAGGAGCTGGTCTTGTAACCTAAAGGTCACAGGTTTGATTCCCCGGTAGGACACTGCCGTTGTGCGCTGGAGCGAGGTACCTAACCCGCATTGCTTCAGTGTATATCCAGCTGTATAAATGGATGCAAGTTGTGTAAGTTGCTCTGGATAAGCGTCTGCTTAATGCCTTTAATGTAATGTAAGGCCTGGGTTTTCAACAGGTAGTCTCTGATGGTATTGCAGTGGGTCCCTGCCCAAACTAGATATAGAGTTTGGAAAACATTTCGAAATATAAAACCTTCTTTAAAAAATATGACTGTTTTAACCTTATGATGGGTCCCCCCCGGGATGCCCACCAAGAAAAAGTTAGATGCATAATGCGCTTTTGCTTGCCCGCCGTAGCCTTAAACCCCTAAAGCCCACTTATAATAAAGGCGGTGACTAGAAAATTACAAGCCGCAAGTCAGCCGTTCATTATCTCAACGTAAAATAAGACTGCCCTGCGCTCCGTCGCCCAACAG
The DNA here is from genome assembly GCF_018555375.3 of Anguilla rostrata. Classification (NCBI taxonomy): domain Eukaryota; kingdom Metazoa; phylum Chordata; class Actinopteri; order Anguilliformes; family Anguillidae; genus Anguilla; species Anguilla rostrata. The sequence continues at coordinate 51,883,937 of NC_057938.1, read as the reverse complement.
CTTACAAATTACAGTACTCTGTGCAAATTGCTATTAGTCAGTCCTGAATCCCATTACCGCAAGTGCAATTACACGAAGCATTGAATCCCAAAAGCACCAAAGCACACTGCTTTGGAAGTGATACAAAAAAGCCTGAATGACTAATCATGCAAATGAACGGATTAATTAATGTTTTATTATTAATTAAGTGCGCCCCCTTTCGTTATCGTCCTTGTTGAAGGTTCCGGCTCTGAGGGTGTTCTTGCTCGGCGTTCGCGGGTCTGGAAAGACCGAGCAGGGCCGGTGGCTCGCCGACAAGCTGGGCATTTTCCACGTCCAGTACCGCGAGAGACTCCAGGAGCTGATCATGAGCAAGACCCAGGGGCCGATCCCCCACCCGGACGACGTGGAGCCTCCGGAGGAGCAGGAGGAGCCGTCGCCCGCGGAGCTGGAGGCTCTGCTTCGGCCTGCGGGCACAGCGCCCCCTGCTGCCTCGGAGGCCAGCCACAGCGGACAGAGCAGCCCACGGGAAGACGGCGTGGAGGTGAGGCATGCCGACTTTAGCACGTTAACCCTTTATGGTGTGACATCACAAATATGTGATTAGAATGTTCATAACAGAACATTCTGATGCTGATGTAACAATCACCACTGGAAACTGAAAGCAGTGGAGTTCTAGAACACTGACTTGGAATTTTGAAAAAAAAAAAAAAACGTTCCAAAAAACCTACTCTGCAAAAGGTTATTTCAAAGCAGTGTATATCAAAATTGTTTAAAATGTGAATTTATTACAGTATTTGAAAGTGACAGTAACTTTACATTAGCCAGTATATTGTGAAGATTTCTGCGTGTGTATAGCTGTCTTTGAATGGGACAAAGACCCGTGACAGTCTTGCTTATTCCCCGTTGGGCAGGAGGTTGTGTTCACTACCGAAGAGGAGATGATCAAGTCGTACCTGTCCGAAGGGCAACCTCTGCCCCCCGAGGTCATGGACATGGTGCTTCCCCAGTGGTGGGAGGAGGAGCCATACAAGTAACAGGAGCCTCCCGCCCTATCCCCACCCCCCCTTAATGCCTCCCATGATATATGCATTCTGGGATTCCAGGTCACCCTCACTGTCAAGTGCAGTAATGGATTAGAGTGTCTGTTACATGGTTGAACACACATGGATGGACGGATATTTTTAGTTCTGCTTTGTCCTCTAATGCCTTATTGCTTGTGTAATTAAAAAGTGTTGCATTATGTTGGGTTGCATTACAGTGTCTGATTGTGTAATGCTGTGTTGTGTCTGCTCCAGGTCCACGGGCTTCATCCTGGAGGGGTTCCCGCAGCAGCAGGAGGAGGTGGAGTACCTGGCGCAGCGCTGCCTGTTCCCGGACGCGGCGCTGGTGGTCTCCACGACGCTGGAGGACGTGCTGCCGCGCCTGCTGCCCCCGCGGCTGCAGCGCTGGCGGGAGAGGAGGGACCGGAGGCAGGAGCGCCAGCGGCGCCTCCGCGAACTCAAGCACGGGATGAGGGTGGGAGTGGGACCGGGGGGGGGTGTCGACTAGGGGGAGGGGCTACAGCCTGGGGGAGGTGCTACCAGTGAGGGGGAGGGGCCAGAGGGAGGGGCTGCCGAACAGGGGGAGGGGCTACAGGTCACCATCAGAAAAATCACATCCGTGAACAATTTACGTCTGATTGCCTGATTGTTAATTTCCTCCATTGAACAATCTACAGTCTTTTGTTTACAGGCAATGTTTGATTTAATAAAAGTCACCAACGTAATAGCGTCTATCGTGTCGCTCGCCCGTAGTTACACAGTGAAACGTTCCATATTAGTGTAGCCCTGATGGACTACGGTTTACGCTGACAGAATACATGTGCTCTCTGTTGGACCCAGAGGTTAATCACCGCTGTTATTTTTACTGTGTGTGAGTGCTGATAATCGTTTCTTGTTCCGCACACAGGAGGAAGCTGTAGCCAAAAGAAGAGCTGAGCTGTTAGCTGAATACGCTGGAAAACAAGAGCCAGAGAAGGCAAGGGAATCTTCTGCTGGTTTTAGTCTGTAGTCCCACACCGGTTGAAACCAAATTGGCTGAAACTGGGGTAAACTTATAGAAATGCTCATTATGGGATTATGAATCGCCAATTGGTTTTGTTCAGTGCCGGACTACAGCTGGTTCCTCTTCCTGTGTTTCTGGGTGTACTGAGGTTGTGTTGTCCTTGGGCACTGTACAGGTGCAGGATGAGGATGGGGAAGATGATGAAGATGAGGACGAGGTTGACAGGGAGGCGGAGGAGTTCGAGGAGGAGATAGAGGCCCTGCTCCAAGACGAGTTCCCACCTGAGGAGGAGGATGAGGGGGAGGAAGAGGAAACGGAGGCCGAGGCTGAGGAGAGGCTGGAGACGGAGATAGGAGAGAGATTTGAGACCGATGACAACAACCTCCAGAGGATGGTGGTATGGGAAAGCCTCTATGCATGCTTTATTAAAAACTTGAAAAATAAATAAATAAATACCACCAAAAATGCAAGTTAGGTTCTGGTTTTCAGTTTCAGTAATCGTGTGTGAAAGCTAGAATCAATTCCACCGGGCCAAATTCTATTTCAAATGTATCAATTCAGGACATTCATTTAAAAATTCAGTTTTTTAACTGAAAAGTCCTCATAGAACAGTAAGGCCATTGCGTAATTTGTGGATAGCATTTCAGTTAATTTTATGATTCATTGACTGAACTGAACTGGAAAGGATCCAAAACTTGGTAAAAAGATCCAAAACTTGGTAAGAATTATAAAAGGGACCATTATGATTCAGTAATTCGTCTCAACTTGATTTTGAAAGTTCTCATTTCAGCGTTTAAGTGACATTGCTTTGACGGACGAAGGCCACCTAGTCAATACGAAGGTCACGAGCCCGCTCTTCCTCGCGCAGGACCTGCTTGCAGACCAGCAGGTGCCCAAGGTGGCGGTCAGCGGCGGGAGGAAGCCGCGCGTGGTGCGCTACCAGATGCGGGAGGGGCTGAGGCGCCTGGCGGAGGACCGGGAGTCTCTATTTGAGAAGGGCAGGCCGCTGAACTACAGCCTGGCCCGCAAGCTGCTGCAGCTCTCCTACAAGTACCACAGTGCATTTGGGCACTGGGATCCCGTGAGGGTGAGCTTCCCCCGTGCCGCGTTTAAATCTTTCCCTTTGGATAGACACTCTAATCCATTATTGCACTCGACAGTGAGGGTGACCTGGAGTCCCAGAATGCATATATCATAGGAGGCATTAAGGGGGGGTGGGGATAGGGTGGGAGGATCCTGTTACTTGTATGGCTCCTCCTCCCACCACTGGGGAAGCACCATGTCCATGACCTCCGGGGGCAGAGGTTGCCCTTCGGACAGGTACGACTTGATCATCTCCTCTTCGGCAGGGAACACAACCTCCTGCCCAACAGGGAATAAGCAAGACTGTCACGGGTCTTTGTCCCATTCAAATTGTCTGGCAGTTAGGTGAACTTCTCAGATGAATGCTGTCTCTCGGTTGGATTCTTCTCTGGTGAATTTTGTCTCTCTGCTCTGTGTGTGTGAGATGTCCCTGGTTTGGCGGTACACTGAAGACTTCGTTTTTTTTTTGTCGGTTAACAGTACAGCGAGGGAGACCTGATCCCGCCAGTCCAGAGTCCCGCCAGACCCACCTTTCCGCTGCTCTTCCACCAGTTCGTATATTTCTTTGCGTCCAAAGAGAGTCGCAAAAAGTTCATGCTCAACCCCATAAAATATCTTCGGCAACCGAAACCCAAGCCGTCGCTGCCGATCAAAATCTCCATCGTCGGTCCGCCGAAATCTGGGAAAACAACAGGTAAAGTTTCGGTGAACGTATATGTCAAATTTATCTGTCTGGTCCTTATCAGCGAGATCTGAAAGGGCTTTTATTTTGATAAGCATGAAGTGCAACATTTGTTTTGTTGTTGTAATTTAATGCAGTTGCTAGGAGGTTTGCCAGTGAATACGGACTCCAGCGGCTGTCGATCGGGGAGGCCATGAGGTCTGTGTTGGCCAATCAGAGCCAAACTGAGCTGGCCAATCAGATGCGGAAGTATCTCTTTCGAGGCCTGACCGTGCCTGACGAGCTTGCCGTGCAGTGTCTGGACGTCGCCCTGATGAATGTGGTCTGCAGCACCAGAGGGTATGACTCCATCTCGTGTTCTCTGAAGACCGGCCTGTTCCAGTGAATTAAGAGACTATTCAAATTCACATTCAGGACTCAGCTTTTCGGATTGGTTCATTTTAAAGCTTGCGGCTTCATTCCAGAAGGTTCTGTGGGCCTTAAAGTTGGATGCTCTCTCATCTCTAAGGGTTGAGTCTTTATGCTACTGAGGTCTGTTCTGATAAACAGAAGACGACCATTTTATGGTAATTTACAGAGATGGTAAAGGCCACAAGGCACTGAATGCATTACTTCTGTTTGACTGCGTACATGATTTTTATTAATTGGGATCTTTATTCGCAGTCATTTTGTTCACAACAATTTATTTGATCCTTTATCTAATTGGAGCTTGAATCAAATTATAGATTTCTGGAGCAAGTTAATAAGGTTTAGCTAATATAAATGTATATTTTGTCGGACATGCCAAGTCAGTGGCCTTTACAACAACAAGCACAGCTTAGTGCTTCCAACAGTACATTTTCTCTTGATTTTCTTTTCTCACAAGAACTATCATTTGTTTCCTTTTGAACAAGTTTCATTGAGCCCGTGTCCTCTAGAGGGAAGTAAAACACAATGTGAAAGAACAAGACTTGATGCCAGGAAATTTCACAAAAGCCCCCCCCCCCGCCCCCCCAACGTCTTGTTGCAAACGTTGTCTCGGTCTCGAACCCTAACGGTTTCACGGCGGGCGTCCCCGTGGCAACGTGTCTCTTCCCGGCAGGTTCGTCCTTGACGGTTATCCAATGACAAAGAAGCAGGCGGACCTCCTGGAGGGCTGCAGCATCGTGCCGATCAGGGTGATGGAGCTGCAGCTGGACACAGTAGACGTTCTGAAGAGGGGACTGTCCGACAAGATGAAGCACCCCAGGTCAGCCGTTCACAGTCTGTACAAGCCACTGCAATCATTACATTACATTACATTACAGGCATTTAGCAGACGCTCTTATCCAGAGCGACTTACACAACTTTTTACATAGCATTTTACACTGTATCCATTTATAGCTGGATATATACTGAAGCAATGCAGGTTAAGTACCTTGCTCAAGGGTACAACGGCAGGGTCCTTACCCGGGAATCGAACTTGCAACCTTTCGGTTACAAGCCCAGTTCCTTACCCACTGTGCTACACTCCGTCCATTCAATCATCCTTCAGCAGCGTGTGGCAGCAGTGTAGTATAGTGGGTAAGGAACAGGACTTGTGGCCTAAGGGTCGTAGGTTTGATTCCCAGGTTGGACACTGCTGTGCTTAAGGTACTTAACCTGCATTGCTTCAGTATATATCCAGCTGTATGAATCAATGTAAGAACAAAAAGTTGTGTAAGTCGCCCTGGATAGGGGCGTCTGCTAAATGCCTGTAATGTAGGCATATTATGCAAACGACTGGGTGTTTGTTCAGCTGGTCTTTGAACCATGAACCATCTTTATGTTCCAAAAACCATCATGCCACGCTACTTTTTGGTAAGCATATGTAGCTTCAGTTGTCGTCCGTACTGAGCAAGCCGTGTGTCATCTGGGTCATTTCTATTTAAAAAAAACCGGCAGTGCTGCGTGCCCAACCGTGTGTGTCACACGCAGGCCCTATCCAGTGCCGGACAGTTCCCAAATCCTCAACGTCCGCACCTCTGCCTACAAGCGGGAGCTGGCGGACCTGAGGCAGCACTACCAGCAGCAGTACCAGAACTGGGCCTCCGTGGACGGGCCGAGGAGCAAGTGGTGGGTGTGGAGCGCAGTTCTGGAGGAGGCCAGGGCCAGTCTGAGACAGATTGAGGCCTACCTGGAGAGCGTCAGGGCAGGTAGGGGGCGCGCGCTCTGGGGCCCATCGGTGTCCAGCATGAACAGTCACGTTTTTGCTAGTCCCAGAAGGGGAACTTGAGAAATTTGGGGGAAAAATAAGAATTTTGTAAGAGTACTACACAGTGTGTGCGCTTGCTGGTGTTTGTAGGTGTGTGCATGTGTCTGTCTGCGTGCGAGCATGTACATACATGTGTGTGTGTGTGTGTGTGTGTGTGTGTGTGTGTGTATGCACATGTGTACATGTGCACTACATACAATCCTCCTGGTTGTGCATCCGCTGCAGCTAACCCTGGGAGAAACCGCACACTCTTCCTCTTCCCTCACACTCTGTGGTTTCCTGACATCTGTCTGTGTTTTCCAGGGGTGTCACGCTTAGGTTAAATGCATTTCACAAGCCAGAATACTGCAGGTCAGGTCAGCCAGAATACTGCAGGTAGGTCAGCCAGAATACTGCAGGTCAGGTCAGCCAGAACACTGCAGGCAGGTCAGCCAGAATACTGCTGGCCAGGGGTAGGTCAAGCAGTTGACAGCAATACAAGATCATACGTGTAAGGTGACGTACGCACGCAGGTACATACGGATACATGCAAATGCGAGGTAGCATGTGCAAAACAACAAGCAAGACTACAGAGGTGAAATTAATACGGAGGTATAATTAGTGCAGGACAAAATGTAATCTTTCACACGTGTGGTGTTTGGTATGCATGACTACTAATTTAGCTTTGAATAAAGTTAATAAAACTCAAGTTTTAAGTGTTATCGAACTGAAGCTCATTCCAAGTTGTAGGATCAAAATAACCCAGGATTTCCTTTCCAGTTTTAGACCTGGCACTCCGGATAATGGATCTGGAAAAGGCTATTAGTTCTGAATTGTGCTCGGTTCGAAAGTGGTGCAGCCTGTTCATTATGTAACTTTGTAATCTGCTTTGTGATGTGAAAGTGTTCCCCCCTGATAACGCCTCTAATCTGCCGCAGGGCGGGCAGCCAGCATCGACAGGCTGTGCGTCACCCCCAGGGAGCTGCAGTGCAGGCTGGGGGAGTTCGGCCAGTACTGCCCGGTCAGCCTGGCTCTCCACTGCCACCTGGTGGACTGTTCCCGCTCGCCCTCCCTGGCGCTGGCGGCAGAGTTCCGTGGACGCTACTACAAAATGGCCTCCAAGGAGTTCCTGGAGGTGCAGAACGCCCTAGTCCGAGAGATTGGAAGGCCTGGTCCTGGCGGCCCGTGGTGTATTTTTTTACATAGTCAACCACCTGATTTACCGGACCATAGTCTTAATTAATGCACAGGAATTTGATATGCTACTGTAGTGTGTGAATATGTGGAATTTAAAAAAAAAATGTATAATGGTAATTACATTTCATGTCTGTGCATTTTAAAAAATTGGGGTAATATCTTGATATGTATATTTATTTATTTCAATATATTTTGTGTATATTGCATGAAGGACATTGGCTTCCTTTCAGAGATAGAAATTATGCTGGTGTGCTGTGAATATGCAGTCAAACCTTAGCTTTAAAACTGAAGGCACAATCTATGCTTCCAGTAGCAGTAAGGCACCTAACGTTTTATCTATGTTTTATTTTTAGTTTTATCTAAGATTCACTTCATTTTCAACTTTTTAACAGAAATTTCTGGAGAGTCCGGAGCAGTACACACTCCCGGGGTGTCCCCGTCCTCTCCCGCCCCCCCACCTGCTGCCGAAGAGTCTGTCGGGGCCGCAGGTGAAGGCCAGGTTTCCCCAGCAGGTAGAGATGAAGGGATACTGCCCAGTCACCTTCATGGACGGACAGCAAAGGTACACCTGTCCACTCACATTATGACGTGGCGGTACTTTGAAGTATTAAGGGATGCCCTTGAAGTGTTGTAAAATGTTCACATGATCCCAGAAACTGCCGGATGTGTTACAGATCAATTTAAACTTCTCAGCTTCTTATCGCTGGCTGCACATTTTCACTAAAAACAAAGTCAAGGCTTGCTGTGATGGTCCCCCAATTTGAGTGTCACCCTTTTTTTACACGGCATTGATTTCACTGAGGGTATACTAAAGCATGAGTTGCACTGAATCTGCCAGATTGCATTAAAACTCACTAATCTGAGTCTTTATTCCTCCTAGATATGAAGCGCTTGTACGGGGAAACCCTGACTACGCTGCTGAATACAGGGAGAAAATCTACGTTTTTGAGAATGAGGAAAAGCAGCAGAAGTTCCTGAGGTAAAACGTTTTTGCTTTTGATGTCTTGTTTTTATCGTTGTTGGCGGAGGTGGTGGTGGTGGTGGTGGTGTGACGAATCTGGTGCAGCGGTTTGACCTCAACCCTGCGTTCGCGTCACTAGGTCACCTGAGGTCTACTGGGACCAGAAACTGCCCCATAAACTCCCTCCGATGAAGGAGCCTGTGCACCTGACCTCTCTCCCAATGCTGGGGTACCTGGAACAGGTGAGGTTCCGCTTCTGGCTCTCACACACCAACAGGTAAAACGGCCATCGTAGATACGGTTGGAAATTTGCCCGCGTTACACACAAGCCATAAGGGCAGACGATGTGAATGTCGAGTAATGCTGACCTAGAAGCAGAGTTCAAGCTAACAATGTAATTGCATTAAAAATTCATCACGGTAGGATTCAGCATATTTACAATGCAGTGCAGCATATTCCATCACAGTTGCCACTTCCATCACAGTTGGGAATGTATACTGTTAATATACTTAACATATCAAAACTATTTTTTTGTGCAATATGTATAACGGCTAACCTGGGATGCTTCATCTTGCCAGACAGGTTTGTTTTTTGGACTTGTTTCGGCAATAAATATAGATAGTGCCTCTTAATGCCCTTAAACCCTGTTATTTTGGCATAAATGTTATTTTCTTCCCTGTCAGGGTGTAGCCAGAGAAGTAATAAAAGCAATGACTGCCGTGGGGTGTTTCAAACCGAAATTTCCATACCTCAGCATCAAGAGATCAGCTCTGCTCTACCTGGCTTATCATTTGAAAGGTACGCATAGGCCTACCACTTCCGTGCAGTTGCACCCACAGATTCTGCACCAGATTCAGTTTCACATACACATACTTTTGGCTCCAAACAGGTCAATGAATAACAACGAATTACTTTTTTTTTCTTCCTTTCTCTCTCTTAGCATTCAATCCCAGGAGCTTGGACTACGTTCGAAAGAAGTACAAGAGGAAACTAGCCAGGTTTGAGGAGAGCTGTGAACTGATAGCCTACCTGGGCGCAACAATGACTCAGACGTACAAAAACCCTGAAGAGCAGCCCATTGACTTTGATCACAAGCTTCGCAAGTTCCTGTCACTGAAAGACACTGTGGAAAATGCGGAGGATCTCTAACAGGATGTGACTCACTATTGTATCCCATTGCTAACGGAAATATCTTCATTTCTACCATGACCCATTTGAAGGCAGAAATAAATATTTTCCTGGTACTCAGTTATCAGGGGGGGAAAAAATGTTCTCTTGAGTTTCCTGTTTTGTGTTTGTGGTTTTTCAAGCTCTTATCTCTTATGATACATGTCGATATTTCCAAGTGCAGTTTATAATAAACAATGAAATCTATGAATTGTCAGTTTCTGCTTGTTAATTTGATGGCATTTTAAAGAGCATGGTGGTAATGTTTTTAAATGGTCACCAATGATAACTCCCTGGAGCCCAGAGACACTCAAATCCGGCCTTCAAGGCCTGTAGTACTGCTAGTTTTCTTTTCTACCCGATGGTTAATTATCAATCACTTAATGCCACGGACTGGCCAGAGATTTAACTCACCTGGTGTTCCAGGTCAAAATCGATCCTGATTAGAGGGAAGAATGAATACCAGTAGCATTACTGACCTTGAGAGTCAGATTTGAGCGTCTCTGTTCTGTTCACATGTCAACAGAATGATTCCCTCCCTCCTCAGCCTTTCACCCCCTACTCCCCTCATCCAGTTACTCTTCCCCACATCACTTTTTTTTGGAAGAGTACGGTAAGGGACGTTAGCGTTAAGAAGGGCCCATCATCATCTTCATCGCCTTCAGGCAGGCACAGTATGCGGTGAAATTGTGCAAAATGTACCGCTGGTTCTTTTCTGATAAATTACCAATCTGCAGTATCTAACTAATCTGAGTAAAAGCTTGCAGTATACTGAAATGATTGTTACTGTGTTTATTTAGACGGCTACAATTATGGCTTACCAACCAACAAGAATTTAACAAAATTATATTTGGATATATAGTTTTACAAAATGTGCAATTGAATTAAGTTTACTATGTGTCCGTACGTGTGTCCGCGAGCGGGGCAGGTGAGAGTCCAACGTTGTGGGGCAGTTCTCTGATGTCAGGCAGCAGATAGTACTTCTCAGGATCACAGCAGTCAATGGCTTTGTTAATTTAATGAATACTCCTCAAAAGTGAATGTTCTTTTCCTCGTGGAAGACAACGTTTCTTTGTTTTCATAATCAATTTTACCTTAATGAGTTGTTGTTTGGAAGTTGGATGTTGCGCCACTCGGAGTGGCTGATCTTGGAACGATTCACGACCTTCGGTTCTGCTGCGACGCCAAACTCGCGCAGTCCTTGTTGCTATAGAGACCGCTACGTGTTTGCGGCTCAGGCATCCACAGATTTTCCAAACAAAAAGTATGAGCCTGACATGGTCATGGACTCTGAAATGCAGCTTGAGATAGTTGGTCTTTTGAAAGAGCACAACTTTCAAATCGCCCTAGGGACTGCAGAGGTAACGTGTTAGCTTGTCATCAGAATTTTGTTTGTTATAGCTAATATAGTTTATAGTCTAATATCACCAGCCATTCAAGTAAAGTGATGTTAACTGGCTAGCCTAGCTATCTGTCCAGTTTACAAATACGAGTGCAGGATGCTTGTCAGCTAGCTGAGAAGTGATTTTGCTTACGTAGTCCTTTGTATTAGCTAATTGGCAAGATATATTAACTATTGTACCAGCTAATAACATTACTGGCGAAATGAACACAAATCCTACTGTCACCAGACCTGGCTAACTGACGTTAACTAATGGATCCGGTCTTTGCCTGTCGCCAACAGGGTTTGAAACAGAAGTTTCCTGCGTCGTTCTCGGATGTAAAGATTCGTCCGTTGCATGAGTGTGACTGGCACGAATATTTAACCAGTAAGAAAAAGGTGGGCTAGCTCAGTTTATACTTAGTTATTTCATTCGTTATATAGCTACCAATTATCAAACCAACAATCACCATTCTACGTGTATTTAATCTGCCAATGTCCTGTTGGCAATCATTATTAATATTTTCTGTTGTGTTACTCTTTTCATTCATTTGTTAGCAGTTCATGTGTATCTGATTTATTGATCTCTACTGCAAATATAAAACTTTGTTTTCTGATATAGTGTATCCCTATTGGACTCATCCTACGAGTTGCATTATTTTTAATTAAGCAGCAAGATTTAGCCTATCTGATTAACAATGATGGTTCCTTTGACCCTATCCACGTTCTTCACTAGGAACTGAAAGGTGAGGTGTGGGAATACAAAGGCAAACTGATGTGCTTTGTCAACTCTCAACTTCTCGGTGATGAAAGAGACTTGTCAAGGTGGGCTGTGGAACAGTGGGGGTTCACCTTTCGGAGACCGCACGCACTGTACCTGGCTCTGACCGAAGACTACTACACCAGACACCTACGGAGCAGTGGGGCAAGTCTTCCTTTGCCCAAATGTGTTCTCCAAAACGCAACAGTTAGGATAGCGCACATTAGAACAGTCATCATATTTGAGGGTTAATTCACTGACTTCCCTGACTAGACTCACTCGTTATCCTCTTACCCCTATACAGAAATGTCACTTTGAAAGTCAGCCATTAAAGTAATTAATAAACAATAAAATATTAATATTAATATGTTGCTCCACAGTCCATTTGGTCAGAGATTTAGCTTTCACCATTTATATAGCGCTTTACAATTGATGCCTCTCATTCGCCAGAGCAGTTAGAGGTTAGGGGTTAGGTGTCTTGCTCAAGGACACTTCGACATGCCCAGGGCGGGGTTTGAACCGGCAACCCTCCGACTGCCAGACAATCGGTCTTACCTCCTGAGCTATATCGCCCCTATACGCCCCATGCACACTAAACGCTTCTCTCCGTTTAAAAGGATGTGCAGAAATGTTGAGGTAATACCCAGTTTTCCCCCTCTCTGATTCATTCCTGCAGCACACATTTGTATTCATGGATATTGAAATTAAAGGAGAGCCGGTTGGAAGGTTATTGTTTGAGGTGAGTGGGCGTCACGTTTTCTAAAGCAAACATTTGTTTTTTTGCGAATGCACGTGTCACGGCTGATCACGGTTATTCTCCTCAGCTCTTTTCAGATCTGTGTCCAAAGACGTGCAAGAATTTCCAGGCACTGTGTGCCGGAGATGCGGGTCTGTCAGGGCGCAACATCGCGCTGACCTACAAGGGATCCGTATTTCATCGGGTCGTCCCCAATGGCTGGATTCAGGGCGGAGGTAAGATGTGTGGGGAATGATCTAGGGTCATTTTTATGTCTGTTACATGGAGAATAACAAAGCTTGCTGTGTGCAGTGTTAAATATGTGAGATTCCCACATGCAAGGGGACCGACAAACACATTATTTTAAAATGAAGCTGGTATTCATGTTATGCAACTATATAATTTTTTGAGATCTTTTACTATGAATAGTTATAAATTGAAAAGAAAAATTCCCAAACATAGTGTAATAACCCAGTGGAAAAAGGACAGTTATGTTTCTAAATGGCTTCATACGGTGTTTTTGAAATTCACTTTTTAGAGCAATATTAACTCATTAATAAGTGTTTAAATAGTACAGTTTATCTGTCTGTAGTCTGAATACTACATGCCCATTTGAAAAAAACTAGCAGCCAGTCATTTCTAAATCAAGAATGGGGATCACCCATTTTTAAATCTTTTCTTTGGGTGAATTCCTCTTTTGCAGATATTTCACCTGGGGCAAGAGGAAATGGTGGAGAATCAATTTATGGACCAACATTTGAAGGTACTATTAAGAAAAACAGGCAAGGAAATTGAAAGGTCAAATACATTAAAAACCCCCATGTAGGGTTGTGAGTATTTACCTCTCAGTGGTTATGAATCCTTGGTTAACCAATTCTTTAGCAGACAGACAAAAACCTACAATGCTGAGATCTCAGAATTACCAAAGGTATGTGAGACATGTTGCATTAAAATTCAATAAGTGCCAAACAAGCTAAGAAACTTAGCTGGCATCCATATAGTGCAGTCTTGACTGGACGTAAAAGGAAGAAACAATTGTGGCAGCTGTGCTTTTGGGCCGATTCTGCGTATCTATGGCTCTGATATTAGGTAAAGGATCGGAATCCGGGTCAAGCTGCTGATGTGCTCCATTGGCTGTTTTAGTTTTTTTTTTTTTTTCGGCTCAGCTGTGTGAACAATGCAGGCCATGCATGTGAAAGTACGTGGATGCGACAAGAATTTCTTGGGACAAAACTGTTTGTCCCCGTTTAGAAACTATCCCGCTGAAAAAGAAAAAAAAATCTGGCAATGCTGTGAATTAGGCAGGGAAACGAGAAAGAAAGGGGGGAAGGAGAGAGAAAGAAAGAGAGGACCAAAAACAACAGGTTTTCAGAAATTCTGTTTTGTTAAGTAATTAATGATAATTGAAAGTAAATAATGGTAGTAAACTGCAAAAAAACATTTGCCATTCTTGAAGGCCTCCATAAACTTTCACAGTCAGTGGGGGTTTTTTGTTGCTTTTTTGTTTATCAATATGTGAATTCTGAAGTAACGTCTGTTCTCCCAGATGAAAGCTTTGCAGTGCCTCACAGTAAGAGAGGGATCTTAGGAATGGCCAATCAGGGGACTCACACTAATGGATCTCAGTTCTACATCACCCTGCAGCCTGCTCATTGGATGGACCGGAAATATGTGGCTTTTGGGTGCGTTTCCTGGCAACCTCATTCCAGCTACTACTGAATGGAGAATCTTGGTCTTTTTGTGTGTGTGCCTGTGTGTGTGTGTGTGTGTGCATGTGCGTGTGTGTGTGTGTGTGTGTGTGAGTGTGTGTGTGTGCCTGTGTGTGTGTGTGTGTGTGTGTGTGTGTGTGTGTGTGTGTGAGTGTGTGTGTGTGCATGTGCGTGTGTGTGTTTGTCTGTGTATTTTTATTTGGTTTCTGAGAATGAGCAGCAGGTGATACTCGTGATTTAAAATAACCGTCCAAATACCTATGTGTGATCCAGATTCAGAGTTCTTAAAACCACTGTGCCACTGCAGTAAAATTCAGTAAAGCGAAGACGAAACAAACTGCGAGGTGAACATGTATATAACTGATATACCTCTTTTGTTCTAGACAAGTGATTGAAGGCACAGAAGTACTAAAGAAGCTGGAGGTTGCCCCCACCTACAACGAGAGACCTGAGGACGAGTGCAAAGTCGCTGACTGTGGGGTATTTCGGCCTTGATGTTAAACTTATTTTAAAAAGCTATTTTTTGCTATAGAAAGCCAATTAAGCGCAATTACACTCAACTGCATTGCACCTTTTTTTTGTATGAGATCAAGGTAATTACACAGTAACGCTGTTTTTTATGGATTACACCAAGATGGTGTAATCCATGCTGGAAGAATGATAATAGTAAAGTGATAGTGTTTTCATGACTTACGGTCTTTGGGGAAACACTATGCATGGAAGCCATTACTCGGGATTGAGAACTGACCGTGAACTTAAATGAATAAAAGTGGCAAATAATAATCCTTTGAAAGCTTTGGGTGAATAAACTGCATAAGGTTTCATGCTACACAGAGATCAGATTATGGGAAACAAAGAGGATTATGTTAATGCTAAGCTATTTGTGTCACAAATCTGGGGTAAAGGTTTCAAGTGGTGCCCAACGTTTGTCAGGGAAAAGGATGTGCCAGGAAATCAGTGACTTGGCAAAATCTGTTCATCTGAAATTGAAAGTTGTACAACAGTGCAATACGCCATTGGGCGAGTGACTGGCAACCACAGCAGAATACAAAATACAACTGCAAGTATGGAATCTGCAGATGAAAGATTATAAAGTATGGTTATTTTACTGAGTACCTGCTTAAAGTGTCTGAGATAAAAATGTCTGTTCTTTGTACAACAAGCGATGTCTTGTTCTTTGTATTTGTTTAATTCATATTTTTCTCCCTTGTTCTGAATACCCACTGGGTATTCAGGCCCTACATTGTTTTCCTAACACTGTAATATGATATCATTGTGAAAAAACAAAGCATGTGTTGCAAACATTCAGTGTTAAATTAAACTTTTTTTTCTTTGGTGTGTGTGTGTGTGTCTGTGTGCGTGCTGCATCTGAAAAGGGTGATTTAAAAAGTATATTAAAAAAAGTGTAAAATCCAGGTTACAATAACGCTTGTACAGAATTTAAAATGAATCATTTTAAAATGTTAAGCCCATTTAGATTCATCGTATGGAAGGGGCTGTCAATCATAGATGACAGAGCACAGAAATAAAAAATGAATTGACTGCATGTAACAGTATACTGCACTATTGATGGCTCTGTGGTTATCCGTATATATAGTGAAGTGTTGAAATGAGGAAGTGCTGCAGACAGCACTCAATGTCTGGTTTTCATTCTTCATCTTCTTGCATACTTGAGTTCCTCTTTTTATGCCAACCTGACAGGTTGCTTATAAGAACTGAATTCAAACTGTCTGTTCTTAAAACGACACAATCACAGGGCTGAATTACTGATTCACTTCTTTCTTTCCTTTAGCCTCTCAAATGTTTATGCTTTTTTCCCCCACAGACAGTTCAGGGTAACTTCAATAACTTGCATGTTTTTCACGCTATGTAATAACACAGCTTGATGCTGGAGTAGTTTAGATAACGTATCTAATTTGCGGGTACTACATTTGTGCCCCAACCAGGCTTCAAACCAGCAACCAGTCAACTGTATTATAAACAGAATTATCTATGTACTTGTTTCTGGTTGTCTGTGCATAACTTATTTGTGTGAAGCCCAGAGCTTTTGCGGTTGAGTAGCCAACACTCCCATCATCCATCACCCTTGTTCTCTCTCGTCAATTATTTTTTTGTTTTTTGTTGAAACATTCAAGTATCTCTTCGGTATGTGACAGTAAGGAATTGCTACACGTTAATATCTGCTAAGTTCGTATACAATTACGATTTGTGCCATAAAAATGGCTGACGGGTGAAAACCGAGGTGACACGCAGGCTGGTGGGCAATTTAATGGCAATTAAGAAATCTTTTGAAGCGAGGCCTCAACTAAACTTATGTTCCTCTGGGGGAAATTATTTCACACAGCACAGCTACTGTTTCTTTTATGTTGTAAATCCACGCAACAACGCAGACTGACCCGAGGAACCGTCTAGTCCGTAGCCACGAATATGTTAAAACTGCGGGGCAGGGCAGCTATTCATAAAAGCACCTATCTTCGCTGCCTCCTCCCAGTATCAGTAAAAACTGCCACATGACCTGTATAGCAGGAAGTTGAGTGGACCCACAGAAACCCCGTATACAGCAGAAATTAGTGTCTCTCACACTTTTCGGCACTTGTTACCTAGCGTGCTGTTGTAGGAAGAAGAGAAAATAGAAAGATGTACTGGAGACTTTTGTTGGTTACATTTTCACTTGCCTTGCTGCGTAGTACGACAGCTGGAGATAGTGGTAAGTTGATGTGTTGGCCCCATCTGTGTTCGCTACGTAACTAGCTTGCTAGCGCTAACTAGTTTTTCCTCTGCTAGCTAGTAGCAATCGCGCGCAGTGACAGCTAATCTCACAATATTTTCTTGGTTTTCCACGTAGTATATTTGCAACCCAGCATTTTAGCAAGCTAGTAACTGCATTTATTTAAATATTAAGTTATAATTTAAGTTTTTTTCAGTGATTTTTTTAGGCAGCAACATAGCTACGTTGCAGTTTAGTTCTCCGTTCGTTAGCCTGTTTGCCACTAGCTAGCGTTAGCTATCTTACCAGATGGCCAACAACATTCATTCATGAAGTGAGAAGTAGCTCATGCTAACTGTCCAACTAGTGATATTGTAGTATTTATTATTATACATTATTACTGTCTTGTTACAAAGATTAGTTAACTAGCCACCTTGGTTCGTCAAATTTCTTACTAACAGCTTCCTTGCAGTTTATTAAGCATTATGTAATATATACTGTTAGCTAACATTGGCCATCGAAACAAACCAATGCTATTATTAATGTGAATTTGTAATTTAGTGTTGGCTAGCTAGCCATATCAGATTTCTCATTGCTTTTTTGGAAAAATGCGTGTTCATTAGATTGTCCGACGCGCGTGATGACGAAAACTAACACCAATAGCGGGCAGTATTTTACAAGTCCTCCTGAGAACAGGCATTGACGTAGTTCGCTAATCCCCGATGGCTGTGTGAAAAACACCTGGACAGAGTTCAGTCTGGGATGGTGGGATGGGAGGTGAAGTCCGGACGAATATTATTGTACATTGTGTATAAAGCCAAGGCTAGTCAGAACTCCATTTCCCAGCAAAACTGATTTGTTGGGACCGTTTTCACGAGCACACTATAACCATAATGTGAAGGCTTCTGCTGCCACCAAGCACTGAAATCGGCCATCAGTGGGCTCAGATATGTTTGTTCGTTTTCCTGGCACAGTTGTATTAGTCATTGCTCTATCATTTAGTGGTTGGCTGAGTTGACTGGCGTGCTCTCAACAAGCATTTCAGTTATTAAACAGCAGTCTAATTAGTACAACTATGCTTCCAAAACGTGTGTTGGTTTATGAAAGGTCACACGTTATTGAAGGGTTTGCATTTAGGGTTTAGTAGCATGGCATATGCTTGATCTATAAGTCTATGCACCAGACCAATTTTCTGTCAAGTGGTCTCAATTTAAACAATCACTTTAAAAATAAACCCTTTTTAAAGTGCTTTTGAGTGTTTTTCCTTCTCACGAGTTTTTTTTTTTTTTTTACCTCGCTGAAGTTTTTATTGATTTTTTTAAAATACATATTTTGCTGTTCGAGTCCAAAAAGTGTCATTCAGATAGCACTGGATTGAACTGGACCAATCTGAGAAAATACACAAGTGTTGATGTAATTTTTCTGGCCTGAATGCAAGGTTAGGGTTGAATTGTCTGTGATTCAGGGCTGGATTCTGGGCCTGTACGTTTGCCATGCCCGTTGTTAATTTAATTCCTTGGGGTTACCCCTAAAAAATGGTGACTTTACCTGCTCAGGTTGTGTGTGCTGTTCATTTTTTTCAGGTGGCTGCTCAGTGCTAACAAGCTGTCCGGAGTGCCAAAAAAACACAGACTGCACCTGGTTACAGTGCACAGGTAAGTGGTTTTCTTCCGTGGGAGAGCTGCTGGCGGTTTGAACGTTGTTTGCTGTGGAGGAAGAAGTGGCACTGACTGTGCTCAACGGTCATGTTGTCATACTGCAACACGGCGCTGGTTTGAAGTGATGTGCCATAAATGTGGGACTATCAGTGGGAATACGGAGGCTCTGCATCCTGTTACGTTAAATATACAGTATTTATTTACTGGCAATGGAACCTTCCGGAGATGTTGCAAACCGTTTATCGCGTTACCTGACAGCCGCGCGGCTCGTTATCAGCATAATGCGTTCGGGGGTTGGGCCGGTGTTGCCATGGAGTGGGTCTGTTGTGCAAAGCAGGGAAGTCTGAAAACAATTTTTGAACTGTGTTAAGTTTTCATTTATTTGCGTTTCCATTTCTTACGATGTCTAACAGAGCCTTGGACAGTGGACCTTGTGAAAAATGAAGATACTCTGGTATCTGCCCACATTAGCAAATCAAATAAATACATTTTACATACTGTGTGTAAACTGTACAATGTGAAGGTTGAGGACAAGTGATGAAAAAGGATAACACTGGTAGGAGTTGTTGATTGGGTGTTAATAACGCACACCAAGCACAGATATACTGCTTTCCACACCACTTTCTCTGGCGTTCATGTTGCTGAAATAGATTTCCCAACCCCCCCCCCCCCTCATATTTCCAGAATATGATTTTACTCCGGTAACCATGACAACCGTAGAGGTAGATCACTGATCCTGGGGATCACCACGGGGCGGTCATTCCGGAACGCTCTTCCCGCGTTCCACCGCAGGGAGTATGAAGAAGCGCAGCTCCATATCCCCCCCCCCCGCCCTCGGCCACCCCCTCCTCCAGAGATAGTACAGGAAGCGCAGGGATGAATAGCAGGAAACGGTGATATCCTTAAGAAAGTGGCGGAAAGAAGAAAAGAAAAGTGTGAGCAGAGAAGAGCGGGGCGCCGGGCGGGGTTGGGGAGTGGAGGCGGGGGGGGGGGGGGGGTCAGTCAGTCAGTCAGGCTCCAGCTGGGGGAGGAATGCGTATCCCCTGGAAGCGTCTAAAGCCCAAAACGTCCAACGGGAACTGGCGAGGAAGCCGAGGTGTGCTGAGGTTTGTTTGGCGGTTCAGGTAGTTTGAGTAGTCTTCACCCAAGCAGCATGTACATTGAATACGCCCCCCCCCCCCACCCACACACCCCCCAACCAGTTCTGCTTGTTCAGGAAAGCACATTGGTTCTGGAAAGCCCGACGCACAGTTCAGCTCTCCAGCGTCAGCTGTGGGTCACGCCTGGGTCGCCCTCGGTACTTTCAGAAGTCATTTCCTCTCGAGCGGTGTTGCATCACACCACAGCTTCTGAGTCCAAACATCTTTCCTTCACGCATGAGCTGAGAAACCTTACTGAGCTGAAAGGTCATGCCTTCAGCTGGGCTCGGTCTGTACACAACCTTTGATTGATTTAGCTGTACAGATATCGATCCACGTGGTAATTGTGATAAGACTAGGCGCTCGTTTACTCCGCGAATAAGGAGTTGCCTTAAATTTGAATATTGAAACCAGGCAGCCAGTGTTTTTGCGCATAACACGGTGAATTTGCAGATTTGAAATGAGCGATGACAGAAGTTTTGTGAGTAACGCATGGGGAAAGCTTGGCTAGCACTCGATCGATTGGCCATCGACTGTTCAGGAGGACCAGCTTGGTGGTTAGACTGAAACCTAGGAGCTGTGGCTCCAGTCGGACACGTTTCTGTTGAGGAGCTGCCTCAGACTCGTGTTAGCTGGGCGTCTGTAAGCTGGGAATTGCAGGGTTAAAACCCAGAGTGGGTAGTGTTGGCTCACAGGCTGTGCTGAAATACCACGGCTTTGCTGTTTGTGTGCGTGAGTGTGTGTGTGTGTGTGTGTGTGAGACTGCGTGTGTGAGTGTGTGTGTGTGTATGACTCTGTGTGAGACTGTGTGTGTGTGTGCGCGTGCGCGTGTGAGACTGTGTGTGTGTGTGTATGACTTTGTGTGAGACTGTGTGTGTCTGTGTGTGTGACTGTCTGTGTGAGACTGCGTGTGTGTGTGTGTGTGTGTGTGGTGTGTGTTGTGTGTGCCTGCCTGTCTGTGTGTGTGTGTGGTAGGGAGGTCTTTTCCCTCATTGGCTCTGCTACTTCAGTGTGCTTCTATGGAGAAACTGTTGTTTGAGTGCATAGACAGATACCCCAGGTGACCGGTGGTTTCGTTGCTTTCTTGCCCACTGTTCCCATAAGGGCAGACTGGAAGAGGACAGCTCGCGGATGGCCGCTGTTGGAGAACGGGGCTGTTCTGCCAGTGCTGTTGTGGGGTGTGTGATCGAATCGCTCGTGACTAAGCGCTCTACGAGACCGCGAATAATTAGCACGTCCTTTGCTTTGTCTCGCCCGCCACTGTGCTTGGGTACGGTAACCGTGGCGGCGGGAGGACGAGCCCGGCTGGGGTGAGAGGGTGTGGTAAACGGGTCGCACGCCCGCGGGATGGCGGCGTGCCCGCAGCCCTGGCGCCGGTCTCCTTACCGCCATGCGTTGCCGCGCAGGGACACACGAGGCTCAAGACCAAGGCCCCGGATTCGTTACATTACATTCAGCGTTTGCCCGTTACTTTGACTAACAAATAAGCAAATATGTTTTGCTTTTTTTGTCTTCACAAAAGAGTTGAGCGATCGCTAAAGCTAGCTTGCCAAAGTGAGTCCGTGTAGAGGAAGTGTAGGCTAACGCTTGCAGTTACTGGTAAGTCAGAGTTAAAGACGCATGTTTGCTGACTGAACGGCAGCAGGTGTGTGGAGGACCATGACGCGGGAGAGCGAGGCCTGGTTTTGTGTATTTGCTCTCGGTGGTGTCAGCCCTGTTTTGCCGGCGGTAAAACTTTTAGGGAGGACCTTAAGTTTGAGTCCCGCCTGTGCAGAACCCGTTTTCCCAGGTTGGGGGTGGGGGGGTGACGGGAGCAGCCTGAGGCCCAGGCTCTGCAAAATTAAGGAAAATTAGACTTTTTTATTTTGAGTACCAAATTGAGAGTGTGCTGTGTGTTTCCCGGCAGCTTGACAACTGGGGCTTGACCCTGTTTCATGGTCACACACACACACACACACACGCACACGCACACACACACACACACACCACACACAATTTGTGATCTCTGCTACCTTTTAGCAGCTGCGTACGTGTTCTCTTCCGTCCACGTCACAGCTGACTGATAGGGGGAAGGAGGGCCGTAGAGCCAGGAATGCTGTCAGAGAGCGTGCCAAGTGCCAAGTGTTCCTCTGCAGCTGACGTCATTGGAAGCTAACCCTACTGACACAGAATGCCACAGACTTTAATACCGTCCCGTCCCGTCCAGCTTCCCCCACTGACACAGAATGCCACAGACTTTAATACCGTCCCGTCCCGTCCAGCTTCCCCCACTGACACAGAATGCCACAGACTTTAATGCCGTCCCGTCCCGTCCAGCTTCCCCCACTGACACGGAATGCCACAGACTTTAATACCGTCCCGTCCCGTCCAGCTTCCCCCACTGACACGGAATGCCACAGACTTTAATGCCGTCCCGTCCCGTCCAGCTTCCCCCACTGACACGGAATGCCACAGACTTAATACCGTCCCGTCCCGTCCAGCTTCCCCCACTGACACGGAATGCCACAGACTTTAATACCGTCCCGTCCCGTCCAGCTTCCCCCACTGACACGGAATGCCACAGACTTTAATACCGTCCCGTCCCGTCCCGTCCCGTCCCGTCCAGCTTCCCCCACTGACACGGAATGCCACAGACTTTAATACCGTCCCGTCGCCAGTTTGTGTTCCTGCTGTGCGATTTGCTTTAGGTCAGGGCGTGACTGAACTGGGTGATGTTTACTCTGCACAACACGCGCACGTGTACGCACACACACACAGACTGCGCTGTGAATCTTTAACCTGACGATTGTACGTTGAGTGGGAAGGGCCGCAGGTGGTGGTGCATCTGGGAGGGTCATGTGACATGCTGCTGATGTGCCCGGTATTGGGTGCCACATTCCGTTTGTTCTGGACGTACCCCTCATTGGGCGGGGGGGGGAAACAAGGAACAAGGAAGGCTGACAAGGAAGCAGGCCTTCAGAATCCTTCTCCGGCACGAGAACAGACTTGCTAGCTGCTGTATCCCCCATTGCAAGGGTAGCTGTGACCTTGTGTAGCTGTGCATTATTGCCACTAAGAGATTTCACTTATCGGTAACTCTCTCAGTTTGATTTCAAAGTACTGAAATGCCCTATCCATTACAGTTGAATGTCCATTACAGTGGGCATTTTCACAGATTTTAGCCTGGCCGTTTTGAGCTGTGTAATTTTGGAGTTTATTAAGGCGTGCACGACTACTCTACATAGGGCCACTCTTACCGCGTCGCGTCATTCTTTCCTCCAGTCGTTATGCTGCGTCATCTGGGCTTCTCGACCGACGCCGCTCGATTCCTATTTTTTCGGACGCGTGACTCATCTAGCGGTGGTTCAGCGGTTGCCAACGAAGCCACTGGGCCCGGAGAAATGAGTCAGACGAGGGGTTAGGAAGAGGGGGGGGGTGGTCTTCTGCTGAGGGGACACTTACGCTGGCCCAGGCTGTGCCGTTACTCTCGATTATTCTCCTTAATTTGCACAGACGGAAATACTAGAAGAATGTCCGAGGAGGTACGTTTCATATTCGAGTTTCCGCGGAATGGGCGGGGACGGAAAGATCCGTTTGTTGGTTTTTGCAGTTTTGTGACCGAAAAAGCAGGGCTATGATTTGAAATTGTGATTCTGGGAAAACGTGACGTGAATTTGAATTTTCTGGCAAATGTGGGTCAATTTCGGATTTGAATGCAGGGCCATATTTTGTCTCAGGTAAAATGCAAATGAACCAAAGTCATATTACCGACTGCTTCACGTCCCCATCAATGCTAAATGGCCATAAATACAGGGTTGCTTTAAATAACACATTTTGGCAGTTGAAAGATCGGTGTAGTCTCTTTTTTTGCCTCTGTTTTGACAGAAGAAAATGAGAAAACTTGTACTAGGCTTTGATCATTTCACCTTGAAGTTTCACCTTGATAAAGGCCTTGTTGTAACTCCTCAAAGCCTTGCATCTTTTCCTCACAGTTCACATTACAAAGTGTCAAGTTATACTGCCCTTCTCACCTTCTGAGATTCAAGACTTGCAACAGCTCCATAGTGCTATTTTAACCAAACTTTCATCTGTAGGAATACAAGCTGGTTTTAATCTCGGGAGTACCAGTTTTAAACACGAAGAAGCAAAAGCCAAATCTTTGTAATATTGGCTAGCTAGCTAAAGTGAGTTGCACTACATGGCCAAAAGTATGTGGACACCCTGACATCCAACATTTCATCCAAAATAATGGGGATTAATAAACTAGATGTTGGAGTATTGCTGCAGCGATTTGTTTCTATTCAGCCGGAAGAGCATCAGTGAGGTCAAGCACTGATTGGGCAATTAGGCCTTGCTCACAATTGATCAATTTCCTGTTGATCCCAAAGGTGTTGGAAGCGGTTGAGGTCAGGGCTCTGTGCAGGCCAGTCAAGTTCTTCCACACTGTTCTCTTCAAAACCATTTCTGTGTGGACCTCACTGTGTGCATGGGGGCATTGTCATGCTGAAACTGGACCTCCCCCAAAGGGGAAGCACAGAATCGACTAGAATGTTATTGTATGCTGTAGCATTAGATTTGTGTCACATGTAAGATTTGCCTTTACTGGAACAAAGGGGCCCAGCCCAAACCATGAAAAACAGCCCCAGACCAAGGGGTCTCCAGATGCTTTTGGTCATATAGTGTATCTCTCTGCTTATTTAGCTGGCAGCCAATGCTGACCGTACTACAGGGTTTGCTTCCCGCACATACCGTGGAGCCTGTGTGATGTATTATTATCCTGTGTGACTCATTGCAGCGCTTTCGTCCGATTGGTGCAGGCAGTACAGAACCCACTTCCTGGTTTATGAAGTGAGAGGTTCCCCCCCTGTTCACGTGTCAGTTGCTCTTGTTTCATCCAGCATCGGTCACTGAGATATGCGAAAAGGAAATCTTCAGACTTGTAGCAAAGGCTTATCGTGAATGCCACTGTTCGAGCTGCAATTTTAGTCAATTTCTATTTGCAGTTCTCAGACAAAGAGAGAGACTTAAATAAAAATGTAAAAAAAAAAATAAAAAAAAAAAGAATGTTTAAGTCTGGCTTGCTCTTTCTGATTAGTGTGTGTTCCCTTTGCACAGATTCAAGCCCCCAAAATGGTTCCTGCGTGAGCGCTGTGAATTACACCAGTGTGAGCCTGGCCTGTGAGCCAGTCGCTAATGGATCCTGCTCAGGTGAGGGAGTGACAACATTTATTTATTTACTTCTCAGAAATGCACTAAATCCACTGGAGTTTGAGCTGCAGGCATTCGGCTTCTGTCAAACCCAAGGCCTGGTAACCAGCCCCAAGGTAAAGCGGAGATCCTGTCACAGAATGTAAACTAGAGACCCAAAGGGCTGTAGTACATTTATGAGTATTGTATATCTGACCTGATCCTAAGAACGTAAGACTACATAATGACATCATGTAAGACTACATAATGACATCATCAGGCCATTTAGCCCATCCACCTGTGTGCTAAAGTGCCTAGCGCTCGCCATTTGCCTACAAACTAGAGCCTGGACTTGAACACCCCAGGGGGCTTTGCCTGTACTACATTACCCAGCAGGCTGTGCCCACACGATGACAACTGTGTACGTGGGATTTAACTTTTACTAATTTCCGTCTATGTCCCTAGTTCTGCTGAGGGAGCACAACCCTCAGCAAAACAGATCTGTTGTAGTTCTACTGCTTTGTAAATCCCTTTTATGAACTTGCAAACCTCAGTCAAATCCAAATTATATGACTATTGATATTATATTGACAAGACATTTTATTTAAGGTAATCACGCAGCTGAAGCGCACACTCACACACACACTCACACTCACTAACTCACTCCTCCCTCCCTCCCTCCATGATTTACTTTTTGATTTTTTTTTCCAGGCGACCTCGCACCAGGTGACCCTACGACCGTCAAACCCGCTGCCTCTACCACTGCCAAAACGACGGACGCTCCCACTGCCAAACCAGCTGTCACCACGGCCGCCCCCGAACCTGCAAACACTACTGCTGTCGTCCCGAGCAACGCCACCACCGCGGCTCCAACTGCAGGTAACGCTGGCTGCAGTCTGACCTTTGACCTGCAGACATAGTCTTAAAAAAATGCTTTGAAATGACTTGTCAAACCTAAATTAAATTTTATTATTATTTATTTTATTTTCCTCCAAGCTCATACAAACGCATCCACGACAGCGGCGGGTCCCACCAAGGCCCCGACTCCGCCCGCCAACACCACGGCAACGGCCGCTCCTCCGTCAAGTACGTTCACAACCGTAGTCGCTGGTTAAAAAGCGCTTATTCGACTAAAATGTGCCCATTTCAGTCCGGTTTGGATGAACCACTCTCTCTCTCTCTCCCCCTCCCTCTGTCTCTCCCCCCTCCCCCTCTCTCTCTTCCCCGTCTCTCTCTTTCTCCCCCCTCTGTCTCTCTCTCTGTCTCTCTTTCTCCCCCCTCTCTGTCTCTCTCTCTCTCTCTCTCTCTCCTCTCTCTCTCCTTCTCTCTCTCCCCCTCTTCCTCTCCCCCACCCACCCCCCCTCTGTCTCTCTCTGTCTCTCTTTCTCTTTCTCCCCCCTCTCTGTCTCTCTCTCCCTCTCCCCCTCCCTCTCCCTCTCCTCTCCCTCTCCCTCTCTCTCTCTCCTCCTCCCCCCCCACCCCCTCTGTCCTCAGACTCCACCCTCACCACCCAGGCCCCGGCCCCCCCCACCGCCGCGCCGCAGAAGAAGTCCACCTTCGACGCGGCCAGCTTCATCGGAGGCATCGTGCTGGTGCTGGGCCTGCAGGCCGTCGTCTTCTTCCTCTACAAGTTCTGCAAGTCCAAGGACCGCAACTACCACACCCTGTAACTACCACACCCTGTAAAACGTTCCTCACACTGAGGCCCGTAACTACCACACCCTGTAAAACGGGCCTCAGACTGGGGCCCGTAACTACCACACCCTGTAAAACGTTCCTCACACTGAGGCCCGTAACTACCACACCCTGTAAACAGGCCTCAGACTGGGGCCCTTGGCCCTTCGAACAGTGTTTCCGAGCAGTTTCCTTTGATTCCCCAGCACCGTTATGCATGCCGACTGTAGACTCGAACCTTAACACCCCCTTAACACTGTAGACTCGAACCTTAACACCCCCTAACCCCCCCCCACACCGCGACCCACCATTGACCCCGGGAAGTGATCTCCACGCGCTTCTGGAGGGGTCGTGAGGTCCTCCGGTTGGACCGTTAACCGACTAAAGATTCAAATATTCAAACTGACGGGCGGGAGCTAGTTGCTCTGCAGCCTCCCACATCTTCCCACGGTGGTCAGTTTGAACGCCAAAGCCTCGGCCGCATTTAACCTGAACTGAAACAGTGACTGAAAAGGGTTCCAAAAAAAAAATTTCATTTGCAGAACAGGAATTTGAATAAAATTTTTTAAAGTCACCTTGCGAAAAGAAAAGTGAAAGTGCTGGAAGAGAAGCATATAGTTCAGTCTTAGGTCCCCTGGCTCAAATTGCTTAGGAAACACTGTTTGAATTCCCTCCCTCCCCCTAGCCCCTGGTTTCTGAACGGAACGGAAGATACAGCATTGCTTGCAAGGCCCCGTCATGTCCAAAAAAAAAAAAAAAAAAGGCTTTGAGATTTCTATGCAAAATCGGTAGATTTTTGTCAGGCCGCAGAAGTGTATTTTTTTTTTTCTTTTAAATACTGAAAAGCAATGCAGCAATGCTTTATCCTCCCCAACCGAACTACCGAATAAAACCGATGTAATAACAAAAAAACAAAAAAAAAAACGGAAAAAAAGGAATGTAGGTGATATCACGGCAGATATTTCTCCTGCCTGGGAGATGAGCTTATAAAATGATAAATAAATAAAATTGGCGTGTTCCATCAGCACCTCGTTGTGCGCGGACTGCACGACGGCCCCACGAGCGGCTGCCTCGATGCAATAAACACAGTTTCACCCCCCCCCCCCCCCCACCATTTTACGCTCTATAGTCAGTTAGCCCTGGCCAATCCGCTCGCAGAGAGCACCGCGAAACAAGACGCCGCCCCGCCCCGCCCGACCGCTCATAGCCCAATTTCGTCAAAAAAAAAACCCTGCGCCGAGGGCATCCTGGGGCAAAAATAAATGAATAAATTAATAAATAAATAAAAATGAGCATGCACCTTCTGTATGTGGACAGTGATGTGAGAAAAGTGCCTTAGCGGGGGGTGTCAGTCAGGCTGGTGATTGGTCAGTTGGGCAGGTGTTGTCCCTCACCCCCCCCCCCCCCACCACCCACCCCCCCACACATACCCCATCCCAGTTCCTTTGGGTTGATGGCTCCCGTGTGGAGCTAGTGTTCTAGAACACTGACTCCAGATTAAGCGGATATCGCTGTGCTGATATTGGTAAATATATAGTGGAGAATCCCAGCTGGACTGATTTGTTTTATTGCTGATAATCATAATGATGATGAGAGTGATGACCTCTGTTGGATTTCTCTCTTTTTTTTTTAACCCCACCACCATTTTCTTTTTGTTTTGCGACTGTTGACTCGTTTATCCACGGGCCAAGTAAAAAGGCCCGCTTGGATGCGGCTCTGTGTTTGCAGAGGGGAAAATCAGAGCAGGACGGAGGTTGGGGTTTTTTTTTTTGCTGTATTAGTTGATATTTTGTTTTTCTTTTGGTTCCACCCCCCGCACCCCCCCACCCACACCCCCATGCACTTTCCCATCCCTTTGATTGGTTGAAAGTCTCAACATTTCTCTGGTCCATGAAACGGAAGCAGCTTACCTTAGTCGAACCATGTTCTGGATGCCTGCACGGTAAGCAGTTTGCCATAGAATTTGCCCAAGCGTGTTGCTAGTTTTTCTGCAGGTCACATTTCAATGATAAACCCAAGTTATTTTTTTAAAATGAGGAAAAACTTTAATTTCAGAATTTCTTGTTTAAAGCAACTGAGCCTGAAAAATGGTGCGGCTTTTCAGTCGATGAAGGTCTAATTGTCAGTTGAGGCCCACGTTTGGGTGGAAGTTTTGCATCTTGATTTCCTGCACATTGTCTTTGAATCATATTTGTACATTTTCCCGGATGTGATTGTGAAATGGACAGATGAAGAATCCTTTTGAGGAGGTTGTCAGTAGAATGGCTTTGTACTGGTGTTGAGACAATCGACTCAGGTTTGTATTTTATTTTTTTTTGTTGCTTTTTTGCGCAAAGAAGCAAGTTAGGTGTTTTTGAATTCTAAGATTTCAACTGTGGATGTCTTTGGGTTTCAAACATTTCGTGAACCACTTTCGTCGATTTAGAAAATATAGAGATATATATATATATAAAACACTAATGCTTTGAAACGAAAGGCCAATGCCTAGCATGTTGAATGGAGCGTTGGCCAAGCCTTGCATCATATTGTTCTCGCGTATTTTTCTTATGTGGCCAAAATTTTACTACAAAAGCCTGTCGGAAAACTCTTTGCTACACAAGTTGCCAAATGAAAATGTTTGCCTAGAATGAACACCAGTATAAAAAATTAATGTTAGTGCATGGTGTCTCTGTGCCAATAACAGCAAGATTGTATTGTTTATTATTAAGCACCTGGAAAAACGATTTGTGATTTTTTTTTTATCCACCCCCTCAGTGTTTACATTGAATCAGCATTGCGCTCCATCCAAAGAGTCCCATCTGCAGCAAGTCAAAAGTACAAGAACACACTGCCGTAGATTCACCTGTAGAGTTCCACACACGCGCGTCGATGTCCTCCGCCAAGTCGCTCGTGCTAGAAGGGTTTCCGTTGTTCTTAAGAGGTAGGGTTTTATTAGGCGCTGCAGGTGCTGTATTGAAAAGTGTTGAAAGGCTTGAGCAGTTGCACGTATACACAAGGAAATGGCTTTGTTTCCCTTTGTCACCGTATTCAGAAATTGTCGGTGTAATTTTTGCTTCTAACCTAATTGTGCTACGCATCCCATTGCCAATGTTTTTTTTTAAATCACAAAAAGCTCTTAAAGCCAGCGTTGGCTCTTTGTCCGAAGGTGCTGGTCAGCGTTTCGAAAACCTTTTTTCTGCTGCTTTCTGTACGTGCGGGTTTTCCTTCCTGGGCTTCGAACGTGCGGAGCACGCGGCGATTGGGTGGAAGTTTTTGTGCGCGCTGATTCCCATGGCAACCGCGGAACCTTGTGCTGTTTCTCCGAGCTTAAAAAAAAAAATAATAATAATTAAAAAATGCCAGATAGTGGACAGTGCCAACATGCCCCCCCCTCACGCCTCCACGCTGGAAAGTTAGACCGTCTCGCACGTAGTGAACGACCGTAGTTCTGTAAGTCAGGTCAAAAGTGCCTTCGTCGGCTCCGCAGGCTCGCCCTCGTCTTCTTCGGTGACGTCACAGTAGAAAGCGGAACTTTAAAAAAAAAAAAAAAAAAAACGCCTTTTCACCCCCCCACTGCACCCAAAAGAGCCCCCCAAATGAACGGGACGGGTCACGTTTTTCCGCCGACTCCTTCCAGCTGAAATTCTCTGCATACTGCATTTCCCTGCTCACCCCCTCTCTTTAGATCTCTAGTGTATGCAAATGCTAATGTTGCACACTTTGCTCAGCCGGAGTGGGGGTCGGACGTAGCCCAGTGCTAGTTAACTGCCCGGCATAGCTTTGGCCCCCGCTCTTGTTCATATTTGGACACTTGACGTTGCATATGTAGCCTCAAAGCCCGCCTTACTGTTTTATGCTTTTTAAGTGTACTTTTCCATGTTTTTTGTTTTTTTTTTGTTTTGTTTTTTTTTTTTTTGGTTTGCCTTTTGTTTTTCTAGTTTTGCAATGAAAGATTGAAGATGTTAAAATCAGTAATAAAGATTTGGATATTGTTAAACAACCACTCGTTGTTTCTCATTTTTACCTTTATCGCTTGCATCACTTGATCAGTGAACTGCGTACAGACATGTTTATAGCCATTCTCTCACAATACATTTGCACACATTTACCACTCCAATTTAATAGCAATGGCGGAAGCCTTATATTCGGCTGTTGATTATCTCAGTAAAGGTACAATAAATAGTACGTATAGCAGTATTCAGACTGAAGGGCCATTTTGTTTGTTACTAATTGTAACTGAACCTGATTTAACTGTTGGGGCTCCCACAGTCAGCCCTAGTGCTAGTCATGGGTATTAAAATGGGGAATAGACAGTAATATCACCTGACTAGAACAAAAGGGAGCTCCACCAATCACAGAGCTTGTTGGTAACAACAGGCAAAACAAAGCCTATGCTGATTGGTGGGTAATTGGTGTGGCTCTGTTGGTTTTTTTCAAATGTTTTGTTTTTGAACAGATACTCTCTTTTGTGACATCACAGCAGGCTTATCTTTACTGTATCATTCCTAGTACCAGGCCATCATTGGTTTGGATCTATTTTGCAACTGAAAGGCCATAAACACATCTCATTTCTGCACACCCTTGTGACTGCGGTGTTCTGGGTGCGCTGCCTGTCAGGTGAACTCCTGCTGCGGTGTACCGTGGCAAAGCCAAGCAAACATTACTGCAGCCCGGGGGCTGCCAAGAAACAGTAGCAGCAATATTTGGAAACGAGAAAAAACAGTCAACAGTGAATTTGGGGGAAATCGCTTATTAGCTTGAGGCTCTCAACTCCAGTTGTTTATTCAGCTCCAGCAAATGAATGTTTGCAAGCCTGCTTGAAGGGGGGGGGGGGGGGCACTTGCGACAGTGCTGAGAAGCCAAGGAGAGCAGCAGGTTTCCCAGGAAAACCTCTTATGAGCTGGGTGAGAGAGCTGTCACTTCCCCTAACCTGAGAATGACTAACATGCATTCCCACAGAAGCCAAATGCCTGCCGCTCAGTCACTCTGGAGCAGCAGTGGACCACTATCAGAGCTCTGTTGCTATGGAGGACACGTGCACAGCTATCACCACTCTGTTGCTATGGAATGCCCGTGTACAGTTATCACCCCTCTGTTGCTATGGAGCACCTGTACACTGCTTTCACCGCTCTGTTGCTATGGAACACCCGTGTATGCCTTTCACCGCTCTGTTGCTATGGAACACCCGTGTATGCCTTTCACCGCTCTGTCGCTATGGATCGCCCATGTATGGCTTTTGCCGATCTGTCGCTACGGGGCACCCGTGCAGGGCCATCGCTGCTCTGGAGCACCGGGTGCGTGGCTATAACCCCTTTCTGGGAATTAGGGGAACGGACGCAGTGCTACAACCTGAACAGTCACCTCTACCTCTGGCTTCAAATTCGTTTTTTTTGTGTGCGTGTGTGTTTTTTAAACAAATGGACTAATTTATGTGGACAGAAAGTGTAGACCCGGGGGCTGCGTGTGATCCGATTACGCTTTTATTACGAAGCAGACGATTTCAATGACTCCGCACCGCGAGCCAGTAACCGAGTTGGAGGCAGGCTTATTGAGTCAGCTCCGTCTGGCGCAGAGCGTGTGGTTTCTGCGGCGGGTGATTAACCGTCCCCTGCAGAGCACCGCGGAGAAGAAGCACTTCCGTGTGCAGTCAGCGCGTGCATCTCGCTCCAAAATGGAGTCCGGTGGAAAATGCAAAAACTCACCGAGTGTGAAAATTTGAAAACATTTTTTTTTTTTTAAATAACTGCCATACTTGATATTGGCTATTTATATATCTGTGCATAAATTGCAATGTGTTGCAGTGTCTTGGCTGCAGTACCTCAAAGACTATTTTAGTATATTCCATTTCTGTAAGGGCTGTTGCACAGTTACAGCATGCACCATTGAAATGATTAAGAACCATGGGACTGCATCAGGCCTGAGTGCTTTAACTTGGTTTGCCATCCACCAGACGCTGAAGACAGAGTCTCCAGACTGCATTCTCGCAGGAGCAGGCCTCTTATCTTTAATCCAGGGGGAGTGCAGGACGCGCCCTTAACAGCTCGAGCTGTTATAGCCACCTCTGACAACCCTCTGCTTCTCGGTGTCAGTTTACCCACACACTTTCCCTGCTTTTATTTGTTTCGTCCTCCCCCTCCCCGCCAGTAGGACTCTTTCTCATCCATGACATCCACTGCAGCACTGGAGGTTTGAGACTGGCGCTGGCTTCCTCCGACGCCGGCAGTGCCAGCTCTCCCCCCCAGCCCGGTTTGTTGTGAACCAGGCACGGCAGCACGCTTGCAGGACGGCGCCATTTTTGACCCATCGCAGGTACAACTGGGCAAAATGACCCGGCGAGATTCAAACCAGTGCTGGAGCGGTCAGCTTCTGTACCCAGAATTCAGTGCCTCCCTTACGGGCAACCACTCACTTCTCTTCTAACGGAGAAAACAAGTCGAAAACAAGCCGCAAAGTGGGACAGAGTTCACTGTGCCTTTGCAGAGAGAGAGAGAGGCCTTATTTGTAATATATTATGTTTTTTTACGACCAACAGATGTTATCGCTGTTCTCCTTAAGGCTGCGTATCTACGGGACGTTATGTAAGCTTTCGCGGGGAACCCTGCCCTCCCCAGGCAGGGACTGTGCGTGTGTGTGTGTGTGTGTGTGTGTGTGTGTGCTGAGTCACCGTTCAGCCACCTGCCTGCCTGCTTCCGCGCGTCTCCCAAGGCTGAGCGTGCGGACACATCTCATGCCTGCCGAGTTCAGCCACAGCGGCTGCATCACATGTCACTGAGACGCTAATGCTAACTGTAAGAGTCAAGTCGCTGGAGCCGAACATGAACATGCTCCACGAAGCTTTTGCACACAACTCAAATCAATTTGTATGGTGCATTTTTACAAAAATGGCTTGTCAAAATATGCATCACAGCAGACCCCAAACTATAGACCCCCCCCCACAAACGCAACCCTGGGGAGACGGTGGCAAGTGGAAAAGCTCCCTAGGTCAGTGGTTTCTGTTCCTGGAGATCTACTATCACGTATGTTCTCGCTCCAACCCTAACAAAGCACACCTCATTCAAGAGGTAGAGACCACACTGAGCTGCTAATAAGTAGAATCGGGTGTGCCAAATTAGGGTTAGAGTGAAAACTTGCAGGACGGCAGATCTCCAGGAACAGGGTTGGGAACCAGTGCCCTATGCTGACAAATAGTAAGAAACCGGATCCAGGGGGGAGCCTGTCCTCCTCTGACCGGCTTAGGGTGCGGGTTCATGGGTCAATCGATCAATTTTGTCACGTTGTCTTTAAAACTGGGTGTTTGCAGTAGTAGTTTACACTTTGCATGAAGTGAGCTGATTGGATAGCCTTTGCCCTTTTGGACAGGGTAGTGCAGCGTGTTGCAGACTTCCAGACCTGTGTGCCACTCGATTGCCACCAGGTCTCTACCGGGGACACAGCGCCAGATTTATTGTCCACTAATTACCATACCTATCATCAGGGCGACCTTTCGGTGGAGATATCTGTCACGAGCCGCGGGAGGGAGCGCTTTTTCCCCAAAACAGAGGCCAGCAAACAAATTACATGTTCAGGAAAACGAGATTAACGCTGTCGACGGAACAGAGAGGAAAAAAAAGATGCTGTGTAGGTCGATGAGTCCCTGAATAGCAAACAATTTTGTGTGTGTGTGTGTGTACCTGTCTGCATCTGTGCACACTGGTGCATTTCAGTGAGTGTGTGTGCATGCACCTGTCTGTATTTGCATATACTGTAAGTGTGTGCTGTGCATGTGTGAACAGGTGTGTGTGGTTGTGAGGTCATATAACTACATATGTACAGGCACACACAATTGCTTGCACGTACATAAAGGTGTGTGTGTACACATGTAGGTATGTGACCTCCCAAACACACACTGCAAACACAACCCATTGCTTTGTACCCAACTAGGCCCCTGTTTCATGAAGCAGGCTTACTGAGTTAGCTGGATAACTGCACTGAGTAA
The DNA here is from genome assembly GCF_018555375.3 of Anguilla rostrata. NCBI lineage: Eukaryota > Metazoa > Chordata > Actinopteri > Anguilliformes > Anguillidae > Anguilla > Anguilla rostrata. Next base: position 51,849,747 of record NC_057938.1, on the reverse strand, counting down.
AACCCGGAACCCTCCCGAATCTGGAACATGGACTGAAGGAAAAAGAGCTGTTCCGGGTTTTACTTGGCACAGTTATCCAGCTGAGTAATTCTGCTTCCTGAAACAGGGCCCAGGTCAGATCATACTATACACATTGTGCATGCTGCAGGCAACATTCAGAGAACTATCCCGTCGCTCTCTTAGCCAAACTAGCACATTCGGTGGCTAGTAAGATTTGTTCATGTTTTTCTCCACCTCAGATTCTCCTTCAGGTTGTGGTGCTATTTTAAAGCCCCCCTTTTTCAGCTAAAAATGTCAGAATGATCCCCCAACTGGAGCCGAGGAACACAGACGAACCGACGAGAGAGGTAGGGCAGTGATCGAAAGTTCGAAAACTTGCCAGACTGACTTTCGGCATGTTATCATCACACTGACACACGGCAACGGGAACAGGACACCTGTCTAAAAATAACCGCGGCTCAAGGTTGCCGGGGCAAAAACGGCGGCTTTATTGCCGGTTGTCCAGCGATTTACGATTTCGTCTTGGACGGGCAGAGCGGGGGATTACGGGAAACAATGCTCTCTCTTTCTCTCTCTACTTATTGCACCCGAGACGGGATATTAAAGCGGAAGCTGTAATTGGATTTCTCCTGCCCCCGATTCATTAGCTGAGGGTTCGCAGTCGACACAACCACCGCTCAGCGCAGTAAAAAGGCCGGGGTTGAGCTCTGTTTGCAGATTTGCTTCCCTCCTCCCTCCCTCCCTCGCTCCACCTGTATTTGCGCGAACGAACGAACGAACGAACGGAGCGAGCGAGTGAACGAGCGAACGAACGAACGAACAAACAAACGAACAAACGGAGCCATCAGTAACTGCGTTTAAAAGGAACTTCTACGGCGGTTTGTTGGAGGCGAGGCCCCATTCTCGTCCGACGAGCAGGAAGTGTGCGCGACCCCGGGTCACGCCACGTCCTGCTGACAGCGCTGACGGTGCACATTTTTGAGACGATAACGACAATAATCACCCGTCTGCATGTTAGAGAGGAAGCTAAGCAGTGCGCACGGGCTGTTTTTGTGCCCTTTAAGCACTGACATGGCGACTTTTTTTCTTTTTTGTTGTCCGCCTCTGAGACTGCTTCTTTGCTGACACCCAAAGACACCATGTACCAAGTAGACTTGCCAGTAACATTTAGTCACTTTGCATTCCAAGTGAGATACGTACAGTACTCGTTCTCACACTGGCTGAGGCCAGAACACACACACACACACACAATCACACACACGCTCACATACACACACACACAATCACACACACACTAATACACACACACACAAATCTCATTCTCTGATGCTTTTTATATTCCAGGGCATTTATTCACGGTCTAATGCGAATTAGCCAAGTAACTGGTAGGTCAGTGTTTTCATCAGATTTTTTCCCCCCCTATAGAGACTAAATAAAAGGGCAGGGAGGTTCTCTTGTGACGTAATTTAATGTAATTAGGCTAGGCTATGGGGCAGGTCAATGTTCAGCAATTAGATACGCTAACCGCAATCATTCTCCCTCCGAGCCTATTGCAGTGGAGCAGAGGTGCACGCAGGTTTTCTTTGTTGTGGTTCACACTGTCCTGCAGTGACCCCCGAGGTTCGCCGGAGTGGGTGAGGTGGGGTTTTGAAGGTTTTCCGGTCGAGCGACACTGAAGCAGGTAATGACCCGTTCCGCGGCGAACAGTCCGTCCCCCGCAGGACAGGACACCGCGGGCACAGAACGTCTCCACCGCGCAGTACCGCGCACGAGGACCCTCTCTGCCAGAACACTGCCCGCCTTTGTTTTTTGCGTCAGTGCGCGGTGAGAGCGCTCAGGTTCGGCCAGAATAATTAGATTTTTTCTTTCCAGCGGCCGCCGCGGCCGCCGTAATCCGGTTACGCTCGGAGACAAAGCCGGGGATTCAGAGCGTTCTGGCGCTCGCCAACGCGGGACGGAGAACCCACGACCGCCTGGGTTCCTCAGGTACGGAACCAAACAGTCAAGGTGAGCCGAGTCGGGATCGTGCAGTCCGGTGACATCACATGACCTTTTTTTTTTTTTTGTTTTACTCTAATGTTAAATTTCAATGGTAGATAAAGTGGAATTAAGAAGTCCAGAGATACGCGCTTCACTGCTGTCAGGCGAGGAGCGGGGAATGAGTCACAAATTTAGGGAGCGTCTTCGCACCCGCGGAGTCCGTTTCCCCAAAGCGGGGTGGCAAACTGGGGGGGGGGGGGGACCGATGACTTTTTTCCCGCGTTGACTCCCGGAACTCCTGACACTGTGTGCGCGCCCCCCGCTCCTGAAACGAGAGGGTACCATCAGTGTGTCAGTTACGCATTTTTGCGGGGAGGTGTCACAAGTCGTCCCTGCGTCATTGACAGGCTCACGCTGCACCGATGCACGCTGGCGAATATGCGCCGGGGGGGGGCGGGGGGTGGGTAATTTAAAATATCACTTTAATTACGGACGGTCAGACCCCTCACGATTGCAGGCCTCAGCGGTGGGGTATCTCTTTTGAATTCTCTCTCTTAATAACCGTGTGAGTGCACACGGGGCGAACGCACGTGCAAAGTCGTAAACAAATGGGAGCCACAACTGCAAGCTGGACACACAGTGATACAAGCTACAGGCTGCCCGTCCCCTTATTACGCGGTTCTGATTAAACTGCATACTGTGTGTCTGTACGCTGTGTTCGGTAATTTCCCGCTCGTGTGGGGCAGGTCAGCGAGCAGCGCAATGGAGATTCATGGCTGAGCTCCCTGTAATACCCGTTGCCCTTCCTCTCGTTTCGACGTATCCCAGCATGCAGTGGGCGAGTCGAGATGGCCTGGAAATCCAGCGGTGCGGTCCGTGCCATAAATTTATCCCCTTAACGCGCGCGGGAGTCGGGAGACTGAGGCCTGACCCTGGGGGCAGGGCTTACAGGGACATGGGCAGCGGGGAGAGGAGTGTGGGATTTGGGCACCTGGCTGTAAGAGGGGAAGGTTCAATACCTGCAGCTTTCCCTGAGCCTTTTTTAAAAAATCCTCACTCGTTCAGAGATTTGTGTGCCGTGATGAACCAATCAGAGAAGTAAGTTTGCAAATGAATGTCCATGCCAGAGAGCGAGAGAGAGAAAGAGAGAGAGAAAGTGAGAGCAGGCGGGCCTTAGAAAAATGAGGTGCAGAAAGCAAGTCAGCGTGAGCACATATCATTCCCGTGTCCTTGGGGCGTTACATCAGCTCTGCCAGCAATCCCGCATTCCTCACAAAATAACAAATATAATAAAATAACAAAGCTCACCCACCACTTACGTTTCACATTTTCCTGGTTTTTTAAAAAAATATACAAATCAACAAATGATGGGGCGGCTGTGTCAAAACATCCTTTTCGACAAAATTCCAGAAACGAATCGCCAGGCCCCCTTCTCAACTCCCCCCCTCCCACCCCCCACCCCCACCCCCACCCCCCCGCTCCCCATTGACCTTCTCAGCCTAATCCCGCGGCACAGGAAACGGCGGTGTTTACACGGCTGGAGAGTGCATGAGGAATGCGAGCCTGCCCGTTGACAACGATTGGCTAAAGGCTTCCCATAAAAAAAACAAGGGAGACATTGATCGCTGCTTTACACGACCCACTCATATTGGAGGACAGGCCTTATGAAACTGGTCAAGGTTAATCCACAAAACTACGGATTCGTGACTGCGGGCAAGAGGCGAACCTCCACTACACACTTCCTGGTTTCATGAGAGAGCACGAGTTCAGCCTGTGGAGGACTTGCGATTACAGCAGATGTGCAGGTAGCAGAGGAAGAGAGCATTCTACTTGGTGCTTTAAGACCAAATTAATCAACACTCTGATCAGCAGATGGGCGATGGCAGTTTAAAGCACAGGTCCTCAAACTGAGTTCTGGGGCCTCCCTGTGCATTCTGGTTTTCGCTCCAACCACAATCGTAATCCCAGAATTTTACCAGGCTGTTAATTTTTCTTAATTAGGTGCTTTTCATGTTTTGAGGGATTATTTTGCATGGCATGGCTAGCTATTGCTGAAATAATGTGGCCTGCCAGCATGCACACGGGGGGGTGGCCCTGGACTGCATTTGAGAACCAGCGGTTTAGAAGAAGGTCTAAGCGTTGAAGCTTCTCTTCTTTCTGCAGCCCTAATGAACCTATGGCTCAGAGAATGGCACAGAAACCAAAACAAAACATGGCGGACATGGTCCAGAGGCAGGTGATTAATCCTGCCTGGCTGTTGCATGCTGCTACTGTGCCAAAGATAACCGAGAAAGGGAAAACAATACAGAGATAAAGAGGGACGTTATCTATCTGGGGTTCTCGCTCTTTGTCCTTCTGTGACCAGCCGTCAGCCGAGGATTTTTAACGATGTGGCGACTGGCTCCATGTTTTTTTTTTTTTTTCCAGGGGTCACAACTTTTTTGCCAAAGCGACTTAAAAAATAAATGAAAAAATATATTTAACACGGTCAGCAAGCACCACTAGAGCCAGAGGTGGACAAAGCTGCAATCAAATGAATGGCCACAGGGTCGAGATTCACCCCTCAATCCCAGCAAAATAAGGGAGAGAAGGCTCGTTTTTTCAGGACTAGGACGTAACCGACAACAGACCTAACGACCGTTTTGACTTGCGACAACTTGCCCTTGACCCAATAGGACGAAACCCTAAAAATTTTCCCCCCGGAGAAGCAGTTCAGGGCTCGCAGCCGCGGCCGTGAAGGTTTCACAAGGCCTTTTCCGCAGCGGTGCTGGTTTTGCATGCGCAAAAGGTGGAGTCCGCATCCTCCCAGGATCGACCGCTGCCTGGAGGCCTCAGACGGAGCCATGGTGTGGCATTTCTCCCACGCCCGCAAAAACAGCCCCTTCTCCAGGGTCGCCCCCTCCAGCGGCTTCCCCCCCATGGTGGCCTGGGTGTGGGCCTGAAATGCATGGGTGGCCAAAATGAAGCAGGTGGGTGGTAGGTGGGGTGGGGGGGGAGTGCACTTATTGTACGTCGCTTTGGATAAAAGCGTCTGCCAAATAGATGTAATGTAATGTAACAGGTAGGGCAGGAACTGAAAAGCATTAGGCCTACATTCTGACAGGCGGGGCTGTTATTCCTCAAAAGCACGGCCTCAGAAAGCCAAACAGAGCTCTGGCGCGTGGGTGGTGCAAACGCTTACAGCAAAGAAAAAACGGGGGCGGACGTTTTCAGGTAACTGTTTTTTTGTTTGTGCACATTTGAATCAGACGGCATTCGCCAGTCAGGTTGCATAACAGTACAGGACATATATTTAGCACGAGCTAAATTTAGTACAGGGGATGGCCGTTTCGGGGCGATATCTGATATGTGGTCTCATGACAATTCAGGAGTTATAAATTATTGCTGTTGCTGGCAGAAGCTCGAGGTTCATAATGTGAATCATACTGAATCATACAGGATACAGAATTTGGCAGACACGGGGAAATCAAACGTTGTGACTGTGGCAAATAGCAGTGTTGGGCAGGCTTACTTTATGAGAGAGACTAAAACCCAGGGAGTATAATATGAAACGAACTTGGGTGCAATAGTTAACCAAAGTCTTCATTTCTGGAATGAAGAAAGGGCAGATCTATGTTTAGGGACACCATCCTTACAGACTTGCTGCAGCCTAGCAAAAAAAAAAAAAAACATTTCAGTAATGCTTGAACATTCCAGCAATGCACCACAGTGAATATATTCCCTGTGACAACCTGGCAGAACTCATAAGCGTAGGTTTTGTTTCAAGTTTGGAGGTGACACACTGCAGGACCACCTAGTCTCAAATCAAATGTCAAGTCTCAAAAGCATGCTGGCTAGTCATATGAAAATATTTGGGGTGACATATGTCTCCCTGTCTCTCCCATCAAAGGCTACGCATGTCAGGACCGTAACATAGCGACAGGACAGAAACAGCAGCACTCTAGTAGCAACTGACACACAGCATACTAAAATACCGCACACTAATGCAGATTATGATCGAAATAGCCCGGCATTGCTCCGGCAAAGATACTTTGTTGTTGCGTTATGTCCTGGGGTTTTTGGATGGTGGATTTAAATTTTGTGATTTGCACCTCAAATGGATTGCCTAATGTGTTGTAACGTTTAGCAGAGACGTTAAATCGACCAACAGGGTTAGTCATGTACAGGAAGTCCATTCCAGAACTGTGAGTTCCTCTGGAGAGTGCTGACAAAATAATAAAATTATCATAGATAAGACAGGATTCACAGAAAAAAAGCTTCAGCCACATGCAATCCTAGTCTTAGCCCAGCACAGAAAAAATGCTTCTCCACATACGGGAATTCCATGCATCCGGTAAATCGGCTTTACAGCAGTAATGATCCACAGACCTTTGGACATACCGACATTACTTTATCTGGTGTCCTCAAACAACAGACTATAACACAGAAACATCATAAACTTTCCTTGGGGGGGGGGGGCGTAACGTAATTGGCACAATGACGGGTTGGTGAAAACAGATTCGTCTGAATACTCACAACTTCTGATTTCAAAAACAAAAGCAATTTGATTCCAAAATCCCACTGCAGCCTGCACATCTTTCCTATAGGCCAACGAGCAGACGCGCTGTTCTCAGACGTCCTCCTTCTCCTTCAAGTATTTGCGATGGGGATATTTTTGTCCACGTATGTTTGCTTTGGATCAAGACATTTCTGCGCCTAACCCTCTGCTTGGCGGGGGGTTCTGTCTTTTCAACCTCAACCGTCCCCTTTCACATCGCTCCCACCGGCTCAAGTCAACTTCACCACGCAACAAAAGCGTAATCGTCGAGTGCCCTCGCCATTGGGAAGCTAAATTACGGAAAAATCTCATATATTCTTTATTTATCCGCGTGAGTCCAATTGAGACAAATGTCTCTTTTTTCAAATGACCCCTGGGCAATAAATGTGCACCATTTCATAAATGACTTATGTTTAAAGATTGTTCAATGAGCATACGTTTATTGGGATTAAACTTTTGACACTGGAAAATCAATAAATCATTGATTTAGCAAGGGGCAGCTTCCCAAACAAAATGTATATGACCAAGCTCAGGTATCGTGTTTATTTTTGCTATACTACATGTATACATACAAACACGAGTAGGCTACAACCACTGAGACATTTGGAAAAGAGGTTGTTTTTCTTTGATCAACATATCGTGTTGGACTACACAGCGCCATCTACTGGATAGCAAAAATATTTATACGGTAATAAATACTATTTATATCATAAGGGACCCATTTCAAAAGCAGTTGTTTCCAAGCAGAATGTTTTCAAGATTGAATCAAGATTGTTTAAATATAATAAAAAAATTATATAATTTTATATCCATCCCTGCCAGTCAGTGGTCAAATAGCTTCAACTGCATAATTTTGCCCAGTCTGAAATCCCAGCCAGGTGAAATGATACACCCCAAGGAAAGATAAATCACTACCATTTCCTCTAAAATAAAGCACCTGGATCTTTAACGGTGAAACTTAATTTACAGTCGTACAACTCAGTTACTATGTCTAGTGGAGAGAAATTGCTTTAAAAATTTTACTTATTCAGCCATGTTCAATTCAATTATACTATGTGCAAATAAGTCAATGGCAAATGTCTGCACTATGTGACCACTTACACTATGCTAATCACTTCAGGACAACATTTATATTTTTAAATAGGACTTTTTATTAATTATTAACATGCACATGAATAAAACTCTGCCATACATGTAAAAATACACCCGTAATTGTGAAGGATGGATAAAATAAAAACAACGACACATTCCTGGCGTTCTTACGGAGCTCAAATGGAAACGTCCAGAATGGCTCAGAATAAAATCGCAAGGCTTTAATCCGCCCGTCTTTCCTGAGCAGCGAGGTGCATTCGCAGCGCAGGACGAGGAAGCTAAAAAATTCAATTACCAAACTCCATTATTGATGTTGGCCCCACACAGGAACAGCACTCCGGAACAGTGGCAAACAGCCCCCCCCCGCCTCTGTTGCCGTGGCAGAGTGGGGTGGAGGAAGAGGGGGTGGGTGGGCGGGGCTAATCCCGGAACAGCCTCTAAGTCTCACATATGATGTCATCTTTCTGCAGATTGGTCTGGAGCCTCACCGGCCCCTTCAGCTGCGGCCGCTCGCTCCGGTTGCCCTGGCAACCCCCGCTGCCTCCTTTGCCCCCCCGGGGGCGCCGGGGGGTGGTGGTTCTGGGCGCCGGGGAGGCGGGCCGCGAGGACGTGGCCCCGCCCCCGGGGGGCCCGATCCGGCCGTCGGCGCTGGCGGCCCTCGGCTTCGGGGCCCCGGACCTCCGCTTCAGCTTCAGCTTCTGCACCTGCCCAGTGGAGCCAGAGCGGTTCTGTGCACAGCTGCCCCGATGCAGGCAAACGCAGGCATAACGCATGTGGGGCTCCTGACTTTTTGTGCAGATGCATTATGGGTCGATAACGGTGTTGCAGGGTGCCGCCTCGTCATGAGATGCTACCACGGCGGTTTTGGGTGATCTACCTCTTTTTTGGGTCTAGTTTGCCATGACGCGTGTGTGTTTGTGCGTGTGTGTGCATTTGTGCGTGTGCAAGTGTGTTAGTGTACAACGCATCAGTGCTGTTAAAGGGACGTAGTGAATGGAGAAATAAAGAGAGCGGCAGTGTAAAATGCACCCCTGGAGTACCCGAATAAACCCCAGAGCCATCTCACTTGTGGGTACCTGGGACTCCCCTGCAGGACAGAGTGTGTGCCCCCCGTGGGACTCACCGCTAGCTGGTGCTTCTTCAGCTGGGAGATCTGAGCTCCCTTCTCCTCCATGCGCTTCACCAGGCAGTCCAGCTCCCGCTCCAGGTCCTCCCTCAAACCCCGCTTCTGCGTGTCCTCGATCTGCTGCGCCAGCTCCTGGTGCTCACTGCAACGGCAGCGCGAACGTGCACGTGCACACGCGTGTGCACACACAAGCACAAACATATAAAGTAATGCTTCTCTTCCTGGTTCCAAAACAATAGCAGCAACAAAAAAAAATCCACTGATGGCAATCTTGTTTAATTATAATTGTAAAGACTTGATTTCTCTATTCAAGCAAGACCCAATAAAGCAACAGGGCATATACTGAATGCAGAGACAGAGGCCTAAGGCCTACACTGAATGACTATTCTCAAAGAATGTTACTAGAAGTCAGTGAGAGACAAATTTCTAGCAGATAAGCACAGCACATTCATTTCACAGCACATTCATTTTTTTAGTGCACCGTTAGAAGGAAAATCAGCATTTGAAACAGAGGAATCGGGACAGAGGAATCCAGAACCGGTAAATCAGCTTGCAGCTCTGCTTCGGCTTCCATCCCTTTCCTGCATGAGAGGAACCCGTGCAGCGTGTCTGCAGAGGCCCCTTTCGACCTTTACACCACGATGACCCACACAGGCCGGCTACCATGTCCCGTGACAGTTAAAGGGGGTGGGGGGTGCGGGGGCGGGGAGTGTGACGGCAGGGGCGCTTACAAACTCATCTGTCCCAGCTCGTCCTGCAGCGCCAGCAGAACCTCGGAGAGGTTGCCCAGGACGGGGGCCCCCTTGCTGCCGGACGGGGCCCTTCGGGGGCCCCCGCGGGTCTCCGAACCGGACCGGCGGAGGGGGTGGGCGCGGTCGCAGAGGTGGGGGTGGTGGTGGTGCTTCAGCATGTGCAGGACGCTTTGCACGTTGGCGCTCACCGAGTGACTGGGCCCGGTGGACTGGCGGGACGGGGGAGAAAGACAAAAAAAAAAAAACACAACAGAGCCGCCGTTTAACGATGCAATAGCGCCAATGACGACGGTGGCGGTATCAACCGCGTATCGCCAGAACAACAGGAAACAGAGACAGGACAGGACAGGACAGTACAGTACAGTACATACCGGCATGCACCTAGCACTGGCAGCACAGCAAGCAAAGCCTCAAGATAACAGTACAGATCACACAGAGGGGGGAAGAAACGCAACAGGGCAGCCCCGCGCCACCGACGATGACGCTTCAAACACTCATCCTTGGACTGTCGGGACAAGGAACACCACACCGTTTTAAACGTGGCTTTACGTACTGTTCCAGCTACGAAGGGCATCTGCTTGGCCTTGGGGAAGGGGTGAGGAAGTGGAGCGACCGCAGCCGTTTTCTGACAAATAAAAAAGCACTCGTTATAAACCCCGCATTCAAGGCTGTGTGTGTTATTCATCCATTTATTTTTAGCCTTCCTCCAGTTTAGCATTTTTTTCCAGGCTATTGGGACAGAAGGAAAGAAGCAGTTTCAGACACAGGGGAAGTGCCATGGCTGGGCATTGGGGGATGTATGGACCAGATTGGGGGGTGCTTCTGTATGGACCGAATTGAGAGTCGGACCCAATGGACTGTGCCACACCGTCTCCGGCTTGTGGGTATTTAAACATGAGAATTCTGTTCAACTAGGATCACAGGTCTATTTTAACTGTACAAACTACTCAAAGTTTTTAAAGTAAATAAACTGAAACTATGTTTATTCTTGACCCACAAATGTGAGGTTTCCTAGGCATGAACATCTTGCAATTTAGCTGCGGTTTAAAAGCAAGCTGTCACGCACAGAGTTTGTAACTGCGGCGATGAAACTGGAGAAGTGCAGTGCCACCTACTGGTCATACAATAAAATACTCTTCTGACTGGGGGGGAAAGAGCTAAGGAAAAGCAGGAACTCATTTCTCACATCTCATCTTAAATTAACTAAGTAATCCAACATCACTACAGGAGGAATGGTTAGCACTTCAGGCCTTACCCTTGGAAGGGGCTTCTTTGTTTTTCTTTTCGGTTTGACCCCAGCAGAAACGGAGGAATACAGAGCGTGGTTCTTTTCCAGGCTTCTTTGTAGCTTGAGTCCAGAATGAGGAACAAGAGATTAAAATGAACAATAACAATGATGCATTTTATCATGTACATTTGAATTCTCATAACTGAATGGAAAACAGTTGGAGTGGAGGGGGAAAAAAGGGCAAAAACATTCCACACACAATTTTACAAAAATGCATTAAACTCTTAAAAACTTGCTTAAATTTCAAACAGCTGAGAATCTCACAGAGGTAGTTTGTGTGTGTGTGTGTGTGTGGTACACACTGACAGTGTACACCATTACCTGGGTGAAAGCTTACCTCAGCCGCCTTCTCCTGCACGAGCTTTCGCTCGTGCTCCTCCCGCTGAAGCTTCTGTTCCAGAAGCTCAATCTTCCTCTGAAAGCAGAAGTAATAGCGATAATATGAACAAGCACAGCCAACAGAGTGTCAGCCTCCCTCATCATATTCTAACAGTAGCATATGACAGCTTTTACATTTACTCCTACACAGGACACTAGTCCCTCGGCGAGTGAAAGAACCACATTTAGCATTGCAAATTCCTATTAACACACCACGTTTGGACGTTGCTGGGAGACGAGAATCACTCTGTAGGAATGTCAGAACTGAATTTTAAACAATCCACACTCTTCAAAATGATTCAAACTGGCATACATACAAAAGATCATTAAAAAGTACATTTGGAGTACTTTTCTTTTTCTTTGAAAAGACACAGAAAGCATGATAACCGACTGATTTCACCACTGAGTGAACATCTTCTCTACCTCTGCCACAGACTGGGTGCTGCTCAACTTCAGACACTCTCTCTCAAGCATCTCCAGCTTCTGCAGCTGGACCTCAACTTCCGTTTGGTCCTTCCGGCTGTCCTTATGAAGAGACTCCTGCAAGGAGAGGGGAGAAAAGGCAGACAACAGACTGAAATTACACCCTGCGGAAAATTAGGTTCTGAGGTAACCCTGTGATGACCGTGCTGTGAAGCGCATGGTCAGCGGACGGCACCTGCTTCTGAACGACGGCATTTCTGTCCTGCTCCGCTTTCTCCACCATCTTCCTCATGTAGTCCAGCTGCTTCTCCAGGAGCGAGCAACGGGCCTCCGCAGACTGCAGCTGCACAGCCAGCTCTACAGGAAAGCAGACACAACAACACAGGCCGCTAACTCCTCAGAGCCGTGTGCACGCGGGTGCACGGAACAGCACCTCTCATTAACGCAGAACCGGGGGGGAAAAAAACGAACAATCCGCAGCCCGCGTTCTGCAGAGCAGCGGAAGGTTCCGCGTTACCTTGGTGCGGCCTGCCTTCCCTTCCGCCGGCGTCCCGCCCTCCCGGTTCTCGCTGGGCGGTTCTTCCGGCGTCCCTGTCCGCGAGCCGGCACAACTGATTGACGTTCCTCTCGGCCTGGACTCGCTCCAGCTCCAGCCGACGCATCTTCTCCTGTAGAGTCTTCAGGGCTGCAATCACCGCTGTCACATAACCGTCGCATTCATGGTCATTCCACCCAGACAATCCAGGAACGAATCCCTGTACTCATTCGAATTTATTTATTTATATATTTTTGCAATGTGCACTCAGAACATGCACTCTGAACATTCTTGGGTTAATTTCAAAACCATACACATTCTGTGAATATTTGTGTATACATTTTGGAATCATTAAATACATCACAGTGCTAGCCTGGGATCAATAAATTAGCTACTTGTTCCCAAAGACACTTTGCACTAGTGGGAATGGTTTCCGGTTGCATTGAGGCTGATCAGTCTCACCTTTGCTACCAGCGTCAGGTGATGCCCGATACATATGTATGTTGAATTCCTGCAGGTTCACGTTGTTTGTCACGGGGGCCGCTGGGACATCCTTGACAATTGAAGGTGACATTCTCTCCGGAGGGAGATGGAAACTTCCAAAGTAACTGTTTTTAAAGGGGGATCCTACACTGACGTTCTGAGAGAGTGGATAGTAACGCAGCGAGGGCATACATTTAAGCATACATTTAAATTAGCTAGCGCATCATCTCATAAGCAGCAATAGCTAGCTAACTAGTCTAAGTTAGCTGGTCAATGAACAAGATGAACATTTGTTGTAAACGTTGATTACAATAAAAAGTGTACAATTCGTAAAAACTATGAAAATGATAGAAAAATGCTAATCAAGGAGAAACCAAGGAAACCCTTGTTTTGGATTCACAGTATTTATGACGGTAACGTTAAACATCATTAGTATCAGCTGGGAAAGTAATTCGCTAGCTAACTTTTATCAGCTCTCAAACTATGGAAAACAAGCTGACGTTACTTTCTTTGTATAGCTCGTATTTATAAATTATTAGCTTGCTAACTAGTACATCCTACTGTCTAACAATCTTTGTTTACTTCCGAACTTGTTTATAAGCTAACCATCCAATAAGTTGGTAACACTGGCCAGTGATATCAACATTAAACATGCTGCCTCGATGATGGTAGCTACACATCAAGCTATGGTTAGGTAAATACCTGAAGCCATCTGTCGGAGTCAACAAATTTAGCCGGCTAGCTAGATAACTAAAAAAATGAATTTAGTCTAGCTAGCTAGCTATCGATTAACCAGACAACTCAGTAAAACAAGAGTTGATAGCTGTATAACTTCAAGAAAGCACTTACTTGATCCTGGAGTGGTTCCATGGCAATTTTAGGAGATCTGCTAATTTGCAGTCCTCTAGCTGGCTAATTTAGCTGTACATACAGATCCAAACAGGGCACAACGACGTTCAAATTTCCCTCTTCTGCTGCCGCTCTTGAAGTTCAGCGACAAGGAACCGACTTCCGGTGACGAAAAAGGAAGGACAAATTCAAAATAAAAGTAATACGGTGCGGCACTCTTATTTTGTTTATTATCACTGTTATTATTTCGCCAAAATTACAGAAAGCTTTGAAAATAACATGATCCTCGGTCCCAAAATGACTTCAAAAAATGTACCATTGGCATGTTGAGCTGCAAACATATAGAAAATACATAACCTATATATAAGGTTAAGTTACAAGTAGAAATCAAGGACATGGTGAACAAATACAGGGGTCCTATTATGTAGCTAGCATTAATAATCTAAGTGAACTACTGTAGCAAGCATTTCAAGTACCACATCTTAGAGAGCAAGCATTCGCTAGCTACACCACATGGGTTCCAGTTCAAATGTCCATTATGAGCCCATGGCCAGTGCCCATCATTGCACAAATCGGGTCCACATAGTCAGCACACAAGGATTTTCCAATGTAAAACCCACAGTGCTGGGGAAACTACTTCGAAAGTGTAGATGTAGAAACTATCAATTACTTAACACTGAAAGTAGATCAACTACCCATAAAGTCTGATTATGAACCATCTGGGCCTCACATGGTCATATTTGATGGGCGCATGCTTCAGAAATGAAAGTAACTGAATGAAGACGTGTCAGTAGCAAGAAAACAAGATACTATCAATCGAAATCACCATAATAAATGTAAAAAATAAATAAATAAAATAAATGCTGTGGCATAATTTATCTCACCTTCATGCCCTGCAGTTAATCGCATAAATTTTGCAATTTTGCATGACACCAAGGATAGCTCAGTTGTGGAAATTCTAATGTCATGTGGTATAAAGAAATGCACATACACTCTCTCCATTTACGTTCTCCAGCATGATCATACCAACGATATAACGCACTGAACCTCAAGAATAGTGTATCCCAAAGCCCAGGTACGCAACACGCATGTGCATGTAAGCTTTTCCGTAGTAATATGCAATGTACAATAACGTTACATAACGTTACATTAAGTATGCATAGGCCAGCTGCTGATCGGGAAGCATTCTCTTACATAATAAAAAAAAACGTGAAATATAATGCAGCATAACATTTCCAAGGAGTTTGTTGCGGTTTCATTCGTGAGTGTAACATCATAACATAATTCTATACATTTCGGTAGCCTACGTTTATGGTTGCATAATGTAGTGATGCTTGTTTCTGAAGCTGTTGTCTAGCTGTTTTGAAACAATGCCACTTCTCAATCACCATTTTACAGCATTTATAAGAAAAGAATGAAACAAAAGATTGATAAACGTGAAACGGTGGGGGGCGTGTACCCTTGCAGAAAACTTCAGCTTTCCAGATAAACAAGTTAAAGGAGGGTCTCCATAGCGGACGAGCTTACATTTTTTAGTGAGCTGTAGTTTTAAGAAACGCTTTGTATCGTTTCATCTTACGGATACTGTTGACCAAATAAACCCTAAGTCCCAGCGTTCACTTTAACCCTGACCGAGAAAAACGCAACGCCCTTTACAGCGCTAATTGGTTCAGTGGCACAAAACGCCCGCCTACGATGCATTCTCTGAAGCGGTATTGGACAAATGAAACTGTCGATCCGACACCAATCTCGTGCACCACGCTCATTCTGAACGACTGCACACTGCCAGTGTAGAAGGTAAAGCGAATAGGCGCTGCCAATGAGTTCGTGGTGAAAAGCAGAGGTGAGTGGATTAGCTAATATTGATTGAATAATGCTTGTGCCTGCTTTGTAGTGAAAGTTTTGGCGATGTTCACTAATGAAAACAGCGCATACAGTTAGCAAATGTGCTAACGTTAACCTTCTTAGCTTGTCTCAGAGTTTGTTTGCGACTAAATAAAGTTGGTAGTCTAAACCATATCTTTCTGACTCTAATTGTTAAAATTGGATGAAATGATAGCTAACGTAAATATATTTATTTTGTTGCATGATTAAATTGTGTGTGGTTTCTTTTATGTATCTGCATTCACATGCAAATCATTTGTTTTTCTCCACAGGAAAACGTGTTGAAGCAAGCCTATCATGCAAAGTGCAAAACATATCGACTATATTAGCGAACGTTAGTTCTGTTATAGTCTACTACAGCGTTAGCTGCAGCAAATTAATCGTTAGTTGTCGGCCGTTATAGCAAGCTATCTGACGTTATACACGACATATCAACCAGCCAGACAAGTATTCTAGCTTGTTAATGCACTGATATGGCAAACATTGATTTTGCAGGAATATTCATTCTACTATGTTTGGTTATTACCGAATTTTCTTGAATAGTCGAACTCTTGTGTATTTTTTTTATTTCAAATAATTTGGTTCATCATTTATCAACACTGTAATTGAAGAAGTGGAATTAATAGTAGGTGGTTTCAATCCTGATTACTCCCCGGTCATAGTCTTGGAAGTTTTAAGATATGTCCGTTATTGCAAATTCCTTGCTATCGATAGCCAGTTAACGTTTACAGAAGGCGGACAATTTTGGCCGAATGCCTTTTACTCGATAGCCTATGGAGCAAGTCCAGTGAACTAGCCGACTAGCTTAGTAAGTTAGCTAATGTGGGAAATATTAATGTTCGAGATAGACTGTTAAAGTTAGCGTGATTGTCTTGGAAGATAGCTGGATGCTGTACCTAGTCTCTTTTGCTGTGTGTATTATTACTGTTAGCAAGCGACTTATGTAACCCGATAGCAGTGACAGAACATCTAAAACATTCGAAACGTTGAGATATTTGCTAAGATTTGCATCCATCTGCACACGATTTGATGTCGACCAGCAAAAAAACGAATACTATTTAAATAGTAAAGTTAGTGCTGTGATCGCTGAGAAACTGTGAAGAAAAACAGCGTTAGTTTTTGTTAGCTTGGCTGACAGATCGCAAGCAGGATGGATGTTATTGATCCTGCGGAGCGGTGGGGCGCATTGGCCAGCAAAGACGAAAACTCCCGAGATCTGGCGATGGAAACAATAAGGCAAGAAGTGATGAGGTGCGTCGAAAACATAGGGCCAATCGGAGAGGTATCCTCGCCTCCCGCCTCCGCGGCCGTCTCTCAGTTTGAGCTGAACGCCGTGCTGGCCCGTCTGCTGATGTTGTCCAAGAGATGTCCCTACGCTGACGTCAGAGAGAAATGCGCCTGGGTGCTGCAGAACGTCCAGGTAGGAGAACAAAAACACCGTTGAGATGCATAGGGATGCGGTCTGATAGAGCATCAACACGCGCGCGTCATGTCCTTATTGTGCATGGCATTTTCATGTGTTTGAAAAACAGTGTTGCTGTTTTTATTTTGTTCGTGAAATAACGGTAAAGTGGGCGAAGGAACAAGGTACATACAGAGTGCGAGTTTTACCTGTTTATTCAATAAAGATGGGAAATGTACATGTTAGTTTAACGTTTGGTAACACAAATGGCACTATGACAAAACAATAGTAGAGATTTGTGTAATATTGTGTTGTGTATCCTACAACAAAGTCTCTCTTGGAGAAAACTGAGTTAATTCCTCTCACCATTTTCAGAAACTTCTGTGTCACATTTGGCAACAAGATCATTTTAAATGAAAAAAAAAGAAACAGCCATGCTGCCCTATATTAAGGGTGTCAGGCACAATGATTAATTTATTTGGGTGTCTCTACAGCTTCACTTGCTGTAAACAGAGGGCATGCTAGTCACCAGCTGGCATTCGCAGATGATGCTCAGCCGCTGTAGAGTTTTTTTTTTTTTTTTTTTTTGCCAGCAGTCATAATTGTGAACCATAGTGTATTTCTGCGTCAGATCTGACGGAGATCGCTCGCCCTTTTACACAAGGACCTAGTTCAGAGGATCACTACAGACAGCCCGTTAGAATCATCTCTAATATGCCTCTTCTGTCTTCTGCAAAGCTCCCTATGGACATGGGTTGTGGTGCGTGTGGGTGTGCGTACATGTGCGCGTGTGCCGCGACTGTCATAACGGCTTTATCTTGATATAAATGCGCACTCTCGCATTCTCATATCCTGACATTGAGCACCGCCGTCAGATCCTTTTATCTTTCAGACTCATAACTGCAGGCTGTGGGTCTCTCAGCCAGTGAAAAAACAGGCGAGTGTTACTGGCCGAACGTCAAATCCGTATTAACGCGCAGTTCGCTTTCCGCTTCTCTGTTGTTTGGATTTTGTTCAATGTCAGCTGAGATGTTCCTGTCTAGTCATACTGAATATATCCAGGGTACACGCCCCCTCTCCCCCACACAGACACACACACACACACGCTGTATATGCAATGTGAACCTGGCAGCTGTGGCTGTGAGCTTCGGCTTGGCTGGAATGAACCAGTGGGTTTGTCCTCCGTTTGGTGCTCTGCATATTCAGGGAGGGTTTTTATTTATTTATTTATTTATTTATTTATTTATTTTTGTAGGCCGGTCAGAATCTTTGGCGTGTTGTCTTGCGAGCTCCTTTGCTAATAAACACTCATGTGCGATTCATTACCCGCATGCTGACCATTCTCATCCTTGACCTGCAGCTGAAATGGAACACAACAGACTGTTTACCAGTAAGGCAGTCTGAAGTCTTTGGAGCAGTCATTTCTCTGCTTCCGTCAGATTTATTATTATTGTTGTTATGTTATTATTGGTATTAATTTAGTGTGGAACATTTTAGCGTGCATTGCAATTTGTAAATGTCTGATAGGGGTATCAGGGTTTCAGGATACAGGACAGCGCTCTGCGTGTGACGATGTGCATTAAATCACGGTTGTTTTTGTAACCCGGGCTAACAGAGACTCTCTGCAGAGAAGGGACTGACCTGTTTGTTCATTGTTTTTTGCGTCTCTCTTGCTTACTGTATCGGTACCCAAAAAATTCTGCAGACTGCGCTTCTGTCCCGTGGATTATGCGATCTGCGGCTGGAGCTTGATGAAATGAGGTCGGATGTGCACTGAAAAAGGGGCTGCTTTTAAAAAAAAAATTTGCCACTGAACCCCATAAATTCTGTGCAACATCAGGTGATGTGCTGTGACTGGATTTTGTAAACAACCTATGATACCTAGCCTAACATTTGCCATGCCATTCAGTTCATTGCTTGTGGATGTGTGGATGGATGCTGATGGAGATTTAGCATAGCATATGGTTCAGCCGCACAACACACAGCACCCACCCGCAACCTCCCTCCTCCCTCCTCCCTCCTCCCTCCTCCCTCCCTCCCTCCCTCCGTGTTCTGTATATTAACGGCACATTCTAGGTGTCTGTTCCATGACCTATATGCAGTTCGTACGGATGGCGGAATCTCATAATGTGTGGCACGCATAGAGTTACCGGAGACCTCCTCCGCAATCCCACAATGCACTTCTCCACAGACCAGCCCAGTCCAGTCAGAGCTTAGAGGAGAAAAAAAAAAAAAAACTAGGTCAGTTTCAGACTGATGAAAATTATTCATAGACTTTTTAATGTTGTATTTTTAAAACTTTTATTTGTATCGCAATGCTTCTCTGGGAGTCACATCTGTTGACCGTTGGCTGTTCAGCGAAAGGTTGAGACATTGAGGAGAGAAAGAAGTCCGCTTTATTTGGGGCTTCCTTTTTTTGTTTTCACGGATGAAGTCATCTCCAGGACCAGCTGAGTCTGTGTTTGCCTGTGCAGTCTGTGTTTGCCTGTGCTGTACTGTGTTTGTCTGTGCGGTACTGTATTTGCCTGTGCAGTACTGTGTTTGCCTGTGCAGTACTGTGTTTGCCTGTGCAGTCTGTGTTTTCCTGTGCAGTCTGGGTAGGCTGGGCGTTTCTAGGCAGTGCATAGTTACAGTGGGGATCTCTTACCATTAGCCTAAATACCGCACTGGCTTATTTATGGCACTGTTAGACAAGACCAAATGTAGCACTTGTGTTCCATGTTTCTTTATTTGAAAGTGTGTGTGCTTGTGCACCCCTGAAACCAATCAATTAGATGTGAATTATTCATTATTGCAGAGCCCATCACAGTAGTATGTTGGCAGCTGGTATATATATATATTTTTTTTTACATCCAACACAAAGAAAGAGGTAGGTTAATAAGCAAAGACATGATAATGTGGAGGGTGACATTCCTCTTTGGGTCAGCAGTTGATCCTGGGTCCCAAATGCCTTTGCGAACTTTCATCGGGTAGCGGTACAAAAACACAGCGGGGGCCAATCTGTACCTGATACTGTGGTCCCGTGCAATCTCTCTGAGGGGTCCTGTACAGTCGGAGCGTGTTTGTTCAGAACGCACTGATTTGAGCTGTGCTGTAGAGGAGCGTTCGGGGCAGGAATGCGTACTGTTTTACGGTCAATGTGTTAAAAAGTCTCCAAAGTCAGCCGTTGCCGTGGGGACTGAACTGATGGTTCTTTTAGAATGACCCCCTTTGTCCTGTCAGTTTATTTTTTTTCTTTTTAATGTGTGGAATGTGTTTTCCGTCAGCCGTCTCCTCTTTGATTGACGTGTAGCGTCTATGACACGGTGCTCAGTGCAATCCTTCTCTCAAACCTTTTTTTTTTTCTTTTTTTTCCCCCGCTGTCGAATGTTTCTCTCGGCCTTGACGTAAGTCCTGCGAGTTGGGAGGCTGGGAGTCGGCCCAATCGCGGATCTCGGTCGCTGGCGAATCTCGCCGAGCGGATTATCGCCCGCACGCGCGGTGCCGTCGTGGCCGCGGCGATGACGTCTGTCGTCGGGGGGGATATTAAAGCGGCTTGACCTTCACTCTCCCTGGAAAGCAGAGTCGTAAAACCCAGAGAGCGCTCCACTTAATTTCCGTATCCGTCCACTGGCTTTTGTGATTGTGAAAGTGTCAGTTGGGCTGGTTCTTCTGGGTAGTATTTGCTGAGCTCTGTGGCTTTGCTATCTCGGGTTCGCTGTGTCCCGCAGGATCATTGATGTACCGGCAGGCCCGAAGGCCGGCGTGCGTCCAGGCCGGCCGGTCAGGAGCACCTCGGCGGCCTGCGGCTCCACGATTCGCTCGGGCCAAAACGGCGGCGGCTCCGTTTGGCGGCTCTCGAGGGCCGACGTCCTCTCGCTCGAAACTCACGTCGAAAGCGCTCCTGAATTGCGCAGGCTCCCGTGCCGAGGAAGTGCGTACGCAGGCCGCGCGTCTCTAATGCCGCTCTCCGCCGCTCGTCTTCTCGCTCGCTCGCTCGCACGCGGCGACTCCCGTCAGCGGCTCCGGCGGCCGAACCTGACCGCGGCCGCGCGCCGGTCTCTGGAGGGCAGACGCAATCGGCGCTATCTTTAAAAAAAACAAACAAACAAACGGCGTAAAAGCGCAGGCCCCGCTATCCGCTGAGATAGAACACGCAGGGGGCGGAACGTCAGAGCCGGGAGGGGAGGGGGGGGAGGGGAGGGGAGGGAGGGGAGGGGAGGGGAGGGGGGGGAGGGGGGGAGGGGGGGGTTAAGTGTGTTAGCAGTGTTAGTGGAGCGCTAGCATTCTGAGGCTGTCCCTCCTGGCCTGTGTGTGATGTCATGTTTTCATGCCCTTGTGGTAAGATGAGAGAGTTTACCATCTTAGCAGTGCGTAAATGGATGGACATCTCGAAAAGGGATGTGTTTAATATCCAACACACTTTTTGTGTTACTACTTTTGTGTTGCTTTCAGCAGGTTTTATGTCGAAGTTAGCCTACTACTTTCGTGATGCAAATATACAAAGGGAGACTTTTTTAGCACAGACCGTGTTGAAAGTAACACAAAATGTGTTGTCCTTAACTAGACACGGATGTGTGTTTAAAAAAAATAAATAAAATGACACATTTTGTGTTGCGTTTTTTCCCCTCCTGGGTTTACGCAGCGAAGTGACCGTGACCTCGCCGGATCGTCTGGGTTACTTGTCTGTGTCGAGCGCAGGGAAGGTGCGTGAGGTTTGGCCGTCGGCCAAAGTCACCGCACCGCCCGCGCCTCTCTCGGGTCTGTCGGGGTGACGCACGTCGTCGCCGCCGGTTACGAGGTGAACTGGAATACCAGCAGGCCCGTGCCCGAGATAACGGTCCTCTGCCGTCTGGTTCTCGCCCCCGAGTTGCTCTGTGTGCGCTCTGCTTCACGTCCGGTCCTCTTCGCACGGCGCTCGCGCGGATGTCTGCGGTGGAGTCGCCCGTCTGTGAAGCTTCAGTCCGGAGTTTAACGAGCTGTCGCCAGGGCCGCGCTGCCCCTGGGTCGTGCCTCGCGGTGCTTGTTGACAGGTCCGTGCTCGAGGCTTATTTTGGGTGCTGGGGGAAAAAAGCCGAATGACCCCCCCGCCGCCCCCAGCCGCCCCCCCTTCCCTGGTGGCTCAAGTGGAAAAACACTGTGGGTCCCCCTCAGCTGCTCAGTCACCTCTTTTCTGGGGGGGGGGGGGATTAAAATCTGTGTGTTTCTGGGCAGTCATTTCTATACGGGCCCCTGCATTGTGTAGCCTTGCAGTGGTTTCTTAATACCTTAATTTCAGTGTATTTTCAGAATCCTCCTGTTCTGCAGGGGAGGGTTCAGCTCAGCTACAGTGCTGCTGACCCCCGACCCCTGACCCCTGACCCCCGTGTGGAGACTGGGGCAGTGGTAGGGGTCGCGTGGCTCTCCTCTTCGGATCAGCCCCCCCCCTCCCCGTACTGCCTCAATTTAGGTCACTACGGTCTGCACTGACCTGGAGGCCCCTTAAGTCCTTTAAATCGTGTGTGTGTGTGTCTGTGTGGTGCCCAGTTGAGGGAGCCCACACAATCTGTCAGAACTGCAGCATAACTGAATGTGTTGTGTTGTTTATTGTGGTGTGTGTATGTATGTATGTGTGCGTGCGTGTGTATGTGTGCGTGTGTGTATGTGTGTGTGTGTATGTGTGCGTGCGTGTGTATGTGTGTGTGTGTGTATGTGTGCGTGTGTGTGTGCATACACGTTTCTCCCCCCTTCCCCATAGAAGTACTATCTTAGGAAGTCCTAATGGAAATCGAAGGAATTCCCTCAGGACTTCTCTGCTTTAGAGCGTCCTCTTGTTTTGACGGCTACTTATCCTTGTATCTGTTTATCTTTTTTTTTTCCCCCCTCCAAATGGGATAAGTACCGCTTCAGGCTCCTCCCCCCACCTCCTGCAACAATTCCTGGGAATTCCAGGCGTGCATTCTGGGGGGAAAAAAGCACGCAGTGGCTGGGCTGGAGGACTGAGCTGCTCACTCGGGAGGGGTGCACAGACTTAGGGCGTCCGATCAGCCCGGAGAGAGAGAGAGGCGAGCGAGCGCCCCGTCCCACCCCGCTGTTCGCCCATCCGCCCCCCCCCACCACCAGACGCGTCCGCGGCGGGGTTAGCCACCGGATCGCGCTGATGCGTCCCTGCTGTTCGGCCTCCAGGCTGTTTTCCTTTCCCCCGCCAAAGCACCGCCCCGATCCTCCGGGATTGTCTGCCGGGTTCCGCCGTCCGCCGGCGGCGGCTCCGGCAGCGCCGGTGCCGGCGCCGAGCACGAGCGGCCGAGCCACCGCAGGCGAGCGGAGTGCTCCCTAAAACAAAACTTACCGGTTCGCCATGGCAACCCGCCGCACACCTGCTCAGAGCGCTGGATTCAGGCTGTCGTTAAAAAACACATTTTAAATACCCTGTCAGTTTTTTCTTTTTCCTCCTGTTAAACATCGGTACTTAGTTTTAAAGTCTATTCAGTCCATGTTTATTGAGACGTTTTATGTTTTGGACGGTGTCCACGGCTATTAAGAGTGAATGTTTTATGCGCTTGGAGCAGGGATTAGTCTGCTGACTCGGGGGCGGGGGGGGGGGTTTGGGGGGGGGGTGTAGGTAGCTGTAGCGTTTCCGTGGCGCTCTGTCTCGGGCCGGGGGTTAAAGGTCAACTCGGGGTCCGTCTGTGGTCGATTAACTCGCCTGTGCGCGCCTGGAATCGTGGGCGGCGATCCTTTACGGAGATTTGATATCTGAAATGGGCCGGGATATTAAACATGGGAGAAAAGAAAAAAAAGAAAAAATCCCAGCATGCCCCAGGTTTCCACGGTGCGTCCAGATGGTCGGGGGCCGGCCGCGTGCGGTTTGTGCAGGTTTTTTTCCACGGCCCGGCACGGTCACATGACCCTCCTGTGCCGCCCCTCTGCTGAGTGTTTTTTTCCCCCTTGTGTACATGTCAACTGGACTGCCCTGGCTAAATATGCCTCTTTTTGCCACCGTGGGCTGCTTACACCTTGTCACATCCTGTACTGCCTTCTCATTGGTGCTCTGTGTGGGCCTGTTTGTCTAGCACCGCCCTCTGTTTATCTGCAACAAAGACACAATCTAAGGAAGGCTAATTTATCTGTTAGTTACACGGGTGCAGTGTGTTCAGTTGCTGAAGTGCCTTCACCGTCCAACCTTAGTGAAAAGCAACTCCGTGGTAAAGTTCAGATAACGTTAGCCCAGCGTAACTCTCCTTTCTCCACAATTGCTAGTACTGTTCCAACTGTTACTAGTACTGTTCCAACTGTTACTAGTACTGTTCCAACTGTTACTAGTATTGTTCCAACTGTTCTAATTGTTATTGTGACTGTTCCAATTGTAAACATTGTAGTTCCAGCAGTTACTTTTACTTGTTCTCACTGTTTCAATTACTGCTCCCACTGTTATTGTGTTCCATCTTACTGAGCATGCTTGCAATGCAGATATGCTGTATAAGCGCAGGCTTTCAGTATGTTTAAATACAGTTATTGTGAATAAATTGGTGCTGGTGCTGCTGATCAGGGCAATGTCAGCATCAGCGATTTGAATTCATTCCCTAGTTTAAAGAGAAGAAGAAAAAAAAGAAGAGCGGTGTTCTGTTTCTCTTTTTTCTCACTCCCTCTATCTTCGTCTACTTCTGGGTTCCAGCTTCCCGCTGGAAATTTTAAGTGTTGCCTGAAGGGTTCTTGGCCCGAGCGATGGTGTTTCGCGCGTTCTGCCAGTCGCGAGAGAGAGAGAGAGAGACGCATTGCCTATTAATAGGCTATTAATGCATTCTGGGGCTCTAATCGTGACGAGATTCCTCAGGAGTCATCCATTTTAGATGCGTTCGGATTCATCTCGGCCGACTTTATGAAGCCTGACGTTCCTGTTGGAAATTCAGTGCGTTTCCTGCCCTCTGTTCCCTTTGATTGGGATGTTTCCCAAAAGTCAAAGTGTCTTTGAGGACTGATGATTGATGTATGTTTGTTTGGCTTCCATTTAATTAAGGTCTTTATATTAGAGTTCCTCAATTTTCAAATCGGATCAAGTCCATTTTCTTGGTATAGCACTTTTTTATAGAGAACCTTCACAAAGATGTAACAGATGCGACAGATTTTGGATCCAAAATACTGAAAGTGTGGGCACAGTTTAACTAAAACCAATATATCTGTGGAAAATGAAAGGCATTTGTGGCTAATGGCAATAGTCTAAACCTCCAATGTATTTTTTTTTTTAATGTTTAAGAAACTGGAAACTGCAAGCACATGCTTTCAGTGATCTTAATTGATCAAGGGTTTTTCTGTAATGAAAACCAGCGTGCAGTAGAGAAGGCTTCCAGGACCAAGTTTGAGAACCTAGCGCGCGAAGACACTGCAGTAAGCAGATTGTAACACAAGGGGGCGCCAGAGCTCTACGTGAAGCCCTCGCGTTGCGCTCGAGTCTGGAGCTGGAATTTTCCACACCGCACTCTGGCCTTCTGGTTTTAAGTGGGGGGGGTGGGGGTGGGGGCAGCAGGGAAGGCCGTGTTCCTGCTTTCGGAGAATACCGCACGACCCAACCGATCGAATTGCAAAACAACTTGCACTGCGGAAAAACACTGGATTAACCCCAGTTTAGCCCAGTGCCTGAGGCCGCGTGGATAACCATGAGCCTGAGCAGGGAACCACCAACAACCCAGACGCACGCTGTGCTTAATTCTCCCTGTTTCCTGAGTGTTTCAACTCACCGCAGCACACGTACAATAGGGGGGATAACATGGCAACCCTTCATCCCCCCCAGTTCTCTGCATTGGTGATGCGGTTGCCAGGTCCAGGGGGGAAGGATTAAAGTGCACTTTCGGGTCGGTCTCTCACAGGTTTACGAGTCCCACAGGCATCTGTGACTTCATCAGTTGGCGGAGGTTTTCCCGTTTATTATCCACCTGAGAATGAGACGTTGTAAAGGTCGAAGGGCTAACGAGAGGAAGGAGTTCCAGGGCCTTCTCAGAAGCGCCTTGCGTTTCCAAAAGCTTTCGCTGGAAAACAATAACCTTATTGTTCAGTAAAGCCGTTATCTGTGTGCCTCTTCTAAGAAGTGCCGTGGACCTCCTCCCTCTTGCGTCTTTGTCGCGCGCGTCCCAAACAGCCTTGAAAGTAATTAGTTTAGTGTCAGTTCAACACCACGTTTATTTTTTAATTCAGTTCAATGCATGACTTTATTCGTTACGTTTTCGAGGAATATTGTAAACCGTAGGTTGTTATCTTTATAGGCTTGGCCTTGAACCCTTTTTTTTTTTTTTTGGCAAAGATTAAGCCCTGGTCTGATGAGGCTGTTTTGGTCAGGCAGGCCTGTGTGTATTGGGAGTGTTACAGCCCCGTGGAGAGAGGAGGGAGGGAGGGAGCGAGGGAGCGAGAGAGCGATAAATCACACACCACTGACCCCGGACAGTGTCCCAGTTTCCCATCTCTCTCCTCCCCATCCTGCTTCACACGCTCAAACAGAAAGAAGGGAAAGAAAAAGGAAAAAAAAAACTGATGACTCTTCAGACCTGCGCTCTGCGGGACAGGACCGGGTGGAAAGTCCTTGTCTCTTCGGGCCAGGTCTCTCTGTTTATAGGACGGCCGCGTCTGGGCTCGACCGGGGGCCTTCTGTTGTTGTAAATACCGGGCCGGCTGCTTGGCTGGCACGAGCCTGTCTTTTGTTAGACGTGCCTGTCTTTGCTCTGCGTGTTCGTAAAGCTGCAGATGCAGCCACTGGTGCATTTTGGTGCATGTTTTGGTGCATGGCGGAGACCTGGTCTGGAACGACCCGTTCATGCAGCTGGTCGTTTGTACCGAACGCGGCCCAGGCTAAGCTCCTTATTCCCGGGCACAGCTGTAACGCCTTGCCCTTTTACCCAGTTCCTGGCTGCGCTGTGCCGCCTTGGCCGCTGCTCCGCACTGCCCCCGCAGGCCATGTGGAGCCACTGCATAATCTGCAGCGAAAATAAT
Source organism: Anguilla rostrata (assembly GCF_018555375.3). Taxonomy (NCBI): domain Eukaryota; kingdom Metazoa; phylum Chordata; class Actinopteri; order Anguilliformes; family Anguillidae; genus Anguilla; species Anguilla rostrata. Next base: position 51,823,082 of record NC_057938.1, on the reverse strand, counting down.
GCCTCTGAACGTCCGTTTTTTTGAGCGTTTCAGAATGCTTCTGAAACGCTCAAAACAGTGGGCAGTAGCGTAGAATGTTCTGTTGTATGAATGAATGTAATGTTGTGGAAATGCATATAGTCGTCTACAACTGTGTGCATTTTGCATTTGTGGCGGCTGACTTCAGGAGCTGAGAGATGTGGGGGCCCTTTGTGCATTGTTGCCCTGTAAACGCCTGTGGACGGGAGCGCGTGCTGATTGGGTGTAATGCGACGTGAGGCGATGTAATGTTCCGACGGCGACGTAGGTGGCGCCGCGCCCCTGTGTACCTGCCGAGCAGCTCACACCGCAGGTCAGGTTCGGGGGGGGAGGGGGGGGGGGGGGGGGGGGGGGGGAAGCTCGGTACTGTGGCGTGATCAGCGAGGCCTTGCGCACGTGCGCCAGCAGGAGGGGAAATCACTGGGTTCCTCTTTTTAAAGTTCTGCCGTTTTTAAAACTAAAAGAAAAAGAGGAAAAAAAAAAAACAGAAGCGCTCCTTCGAGTAGCCGGTGTCTGTTCTTAAAATAGAAACGGGCTTGAAGTACGTTCTGCAAGTTGCTCTGCCCGCAAAGGAATGCACTAGTGATTAATCCTAGGTCTCTGCCCTGGAGGTTTCCAAGACAGATTGTCGCTGCAGAAGCTCTGTAAATTATAAAATAGCTGTCATTTTTTAAATAATAATTTACAGTACTGTTTTTACTGCCGTACTGTATTTACATGAAAGCCTTTGAATTGATGCTGCGGCGTCCTGGGCTCCGATTGGCTGTATTGTGGGATGGGTGCGGAGGGGAGCTATGTTGGTGTTTGTTGGTAAAGGTGGCGTGCGTGCCGCCTGGCCCGAAACCGCTTCCTGCCGCGTGGGAGGCGCCCCTCCCCTCGCCCCTCGCCCCTCGCCCCTCGCGTCGGGCACGAGCCGTCTCCAGCCCTCGGGTTCAGCCGTGTGTGTTATTTTTTTTAGTGTTTTCATTTCGAGCACGGTGGTCCCCGTGTGTGTGTGTGTGTGTACGCGCCGATCCCCCTGTGTGTGTGTGTGTGTGCGGCTGTCCCCCTGTGTGTGTGTGTGTGTGTGCTTGTGCTTGTGTACATGGCTATTCCCTTGTGTGTATATATGTGTGTGTGTGTGTGTATGTGTGTGTGCCGATCCCCCTGCGCGTGTGTGTGTACGCGTAGCTGTCTCCCTTGTGGGTGTGTGCCGTTGTCTGTGTGCGTGTGTGTGCGGTGGTTCCCGTGTGTGTGTGTGTGTGTGTGTGTGTACGCGGCTGCCCCCCTGTGCGTATGTGTGACTGCCCCCCGGGGGCAGCAGCGGTGTGCAGGGGGACGCAGAGCGTGCGCCACTGTAATCGCGATATTGACAGCGCTGGGGGGTAGTGCACCTCAGTGACCCCAGCACAGACTTATGAGCTGATGAACAGGAGGAGGAGGAGGAGGAGGAGGGGCGGGCGGTGTGGGGGGGGGGGGGGTGTAGCACGGTGGAGCTCGTCTCTTCCTTTGTTCTGCGCTGAAGGGGCTGTAAAATGGTCTGTCTGCAGTACAGTATCCCAGCACCTCCTCACTTTTCCTCCTCCTGCTGTTGCTCCATCACCGTCCGTCCCCCCCTCCCCCGCCTCCTCCCTCCTCCTTGGACTGAGTCCTATGTTCCTCGAGCACAGCCCCCCCATCCCCCCAGGATGTAATCCTGCACCTTTTTCACATGTCCCTTACTTGTGTGGACACAGAGCTGAAACGCACACACGCAAGCACACGCGCACACACACACACACACACGCACACACACAGACTCACACGCACACACACACACACACACACACACACTACCACTCATGCGCACACGCGTGCACACACATGGAACACAGTGCTGGAACAGTCTCTGCTGTGTCCTTTGTTCTGCTTGGGTTGTTTTTCTTCGCTGTCTTTGTGTTTAATGTGTGTGCTGATGTTTGCTTCTTACTGTCAATGCAGCACACGTGCACGCAAGCTCATGCATGTACAGCCCTGTGTACACACATGCACACGCTCTCTCTCACACACACACACACACATACATACAAACACACATGCCAGTCATATCATCAAGGATAGTAAAAATGCTGCAGTGGGTATGTGTGTGTGCACGCGTGTGTGTGCGTGCGTGTGTATGTGTGTAGAACTGATGTGTTCGTCATGCTTCTGTAGTTTGTGACTCATAGCTGTGTCTCCTCGGGAAGCGGGGGGGGGGGGGCTGAACTGTGCATGTGTCCCATTCCTGCACGGGTAAGTAATGGGTGCTCGTGGGAAATGGTGTTTTTATTGAAATCAGCCCTCCTGCTCCGGCGAGCGGCGGTGCAGTGTGAAACACTTCCATTTTATTATTGTGTTATTGTGTCTCACCCGCGTGTTTTATGGGGCTGCTGTAGGGGAGCCCCGCAGCGCTGGCCGATATTTACATCAGCAGCCGGCCAATCGGGCGAGCCGAAACCGAAACCTCTCCGTGGGGCCGTTAAACGGAAGCCCGAAGCCCTTCCGGAAGGTTCTAAATGGACGGCGCTTTTATGATTTCATTTGAAGGAGAGCGGGGACGCTCTGCCATCCTTTCGTGATTTCTTTCTCTTTATTCAGGCGGAGAGAAAAGCAGGGCCGGGGGGGGGGGGGTTTTACAGATGGAGGTTGGGTCGCGGTATGGAGAGCGCCGGGGTGGGGAATCGAACCCCCGAACCACGCGAAGGAATACACGCTGGTGTATCGTAGACCGGGCAGTTCTGTGGACCGCTCTGCGTGGTCCTCCCCTTACGGGCTGGTTTTCACATGTTTGGATAATCCTTTGTCCGAGGCATCATGGGTCAGCCTGAGTTTCCTCTGCGGATGTGTGGGGAGATCCGTTTATCCGATGGGGTGACTCTGTCTCGCTGTCAGATTCAGCCTGTTGCCAAAAAAAAAAAAAAAGAAGACGACGATTTTTTTGTTTTTGTCTGAAGACTTCATCGGGTCTGATCCAGACCAAGACTGTTATGAGCAGCTATCTGAAGGGTGTCAGTGATGTGAAAAAAAAGAAGAAAAAAAAACAACAAAAAAAAGAATTTGCCCTCAGAGCAGCCTCCGCCCCCCCCCCCCCGCCCGAAACCCGGAATGATCAAATATTCTCAACCGCAGAAGGTGTTCAGTAGATAAACAGATAAACACCTTTTTCACCTCGGTGTTTCTCTGTAGGTATGAAATGAGGCTGAGGTATTGGAACAGGACCCAACAGTAAACACGCAAAGCGCTTACAAGCTTAACAGCATGCTAAAATGCGCCATTCACTGATTAAATATTTTTACAATTTTTACCCCCTCCAAAGTGGTCTATGAGCATCAGTTTGGCGCTATATAAGCTGCGCTCCTCCCATTTAAGGATCGATGCCTGATGAAGGATCTTTGTGACCGAGCCTTTGCGTTGTAAACTCAATAAATTCTCAGGAGCTTTTCATTTCGGTGTGCAGATATTTTTTACCCTTTCTGTATCAGCATTAAGTAAGGCCTTTTTTTTAAAACGACAGCGGTTCTTCGCGATGTTTTCCACGGCGGATAGACGTGCAGTCACTCGGGCTGAATAACCGGTGGCGGAGTAGCGGTGTGGTGAGTGTGCGCTCTGCACGTTTAGACAGACGGCCCTTTCTTTGAATGAGTGAGATAAAGGCCTTCGCCTCCGGTTTCGCCCGCATGCCGTAAGGACGGTGACGCCGTTTGTTTCTTCTGTAACGTCTCGCGGTGGAAGAAGAAGGAGAAAACAACTTTCCCCTCCCTCCCTCGTTCCCTCCTTTCGTTCATAAACCTGGCTATCTGCCTGGAGGCTAGACGGGGGGGGGGGGGGGGTGTTGTTTGTGTTGTAATAAACATCCGACTGTCGACTCATGACAAGGCTTTATTTTAAAAATACCGTGCATTAGTGTTGTTATTATTAGTACTTATGATTATTGTTACTGCTGTTGCGGAATTAGCAGTCATGCGGCTGGATGTTTCCACCTGCGCGTGTGAGGTGCTCACGAGCGTGAGCGGGCGCAGGTGCGGGACCTCGTGAAGGGGAGCGTCTGTGTCCCGAAATTACTCGAGTGCGAGAGTCCCGACCCTGCGGCAAGGCTTTAAAACGGGACTCTGGGGCGGGGGGGGGGGCGGGGGATAGGGAGGGAGGAGGCAGCGCCTCGCTGTTTTACGACTGTTTGGGTCCCAGTCCGGTCCGCGGGCGTTCCCAGTTTTTACGCTTTCGTGGAAGACCGCGTGAAAAAACACGCGTATGAAAGGAGGCCTCTGACCGCCGGCCTGTTCGCAGAAACCCAGCTGCCGGCGCCTCCCGGGCGGGACGGGGCTCGCTGCCCAGGCCCTCGGGACGCTCCGCGGGATTTTGGGGGTGTGGGAAGCGGGCCGAGCCAAAGCCAGCCACCGCCCCAGCCTTCCAGAAGGATCCAGGACCACCAGAAAAAAAACATCTGTTTTCCCCCTGCCCTCCTCCAGCCCTTACCAAAATGGAATATGCTGAAATATTTTGCAAATATGTGGATGTTGTAGTAAATATAATGATAAATATATTTAACAGTGGTGTGTATAATATATATATATATATAAAAAGAGATATATTGCAGTGTCTGAAATATCTATAAATCCATATCTGGGGGGGGGGGGATTAGCTGCAGCTCTCGGAACCTACAGACATGTTTCTGCATTTTGATTCACTGTGAAGCACTACCTGACGGTCAGGTAGCACATGACACTGCCCAAAACACACATTGATTGATTGATTGATTGATTGGTGTGTGCTCAGACAGGTTTTGTGCCTTTTGTTTTGACGCCCCGTTCCAGGACGGGCCGGGGAGCTAGGTCAGCTGCCGACAGAGGCGGTTGTATTTTTGGGGGATCGTTTCCACCGGGACGAGGTCACTCAGCGGCGCGTCTCATGATACTCACGCGGCATTCCGAAATGTCAGGGCGACAGGTCTCTCCCCCGGAATAAATTCTGTGCTCTGAGTGGCCGTGAAATCAGGGGCAATAAAATAGTCCGTTGTGACCGCTTGTAAACCAGGGGAGCTTCGCCAGTCATGGAGCACCTGTGTAACTGCCATCAGAACAATGCCAACAGTGGTTGGCTAATGCCCGCGGAGCGCTTAGAAGTAAGCCAGAAAGTATCCACCAATCACCGCCAACATTGTTGTATTGGTTGCCACCAGCGTACTCTGTGATTGGTGGAGCCCCGCATTGGCTTCTACGAGTAAGGTGTCATCACAGCTGTCACATCTCGATTTAACCCTTTAAGGTGTGAAGTCAACAATATGTGATTAGAATGTTCTTAACTGAACATTCTAGTTCTGATGTCACAATCACTGCTGGTTATTGCAAACAACGGAGTTCTAGAACACTGTGACTCAGAATTCTGGAAACAAAACATTCCAGAAAACCTACTCTCTAAATGGTATTCCTGCGCTTCTGAGTGTTGCTGCCTGGCAGTCACAGTGGTCGTCTGGGAGGAGACATTTTGCTGGTTGTCTCTGTCCATCCCTCACAGAAAAACAGTCCAGCTGCTTGCTGCAGGCCAGGCTTGCTGATAGGCAGGATCAGGGCTCTCGCAGTGCCGACAGAAACATAACACGTCTGTGTGTATTTGTTCTCTGGTCAGCATGGCTTTGGGAAGAGACCTTTGGTTGCGAGTTATGAGACGTTCCTCGAGCGCGTCGTCATCAGAAGTCTAAGCTCCAGGGTGCTATTTAAAACAAGAACATGAGATCAAGTATGTTAAGAAGATTTAATGTATTCAATATGTTTACCGGGGTATTGTCTGAACTCCTTAAAGGGGCCGGTCTGGCTTAAGACATCTGAGAAATCTTAGGAAACTTTTCAACCTGACTCTATTTCACCCTCGTATTTACATGCATGCGTATATATAAGTATTTTATTAAATGAATGCAGAATAGCCACGATTGAAATATGCAGCACGTCTGCTTGAATGTGCAGGTTGCCGTGGGCAGTGTAGTTTTATTTGCGTAATACGGCGGTTGTTGTACATCCCGGAGAACGGCTCATTTTGACCCATTTTCGGATCCGCTGCGCTTCATTGCTGACTGCCCTGGGCCCCGGGCCGCCAGGTGTTTATTTGTCCGAACAGCACTTTTGCGGCGGGTACGCGGAGTTATGAATGACCTCCCCCACCCCCCCCCCACCCCCCCGCGGTCGCTGAATAACCGGTGTGTTCCCGTGCGGCATCCGCACGGCGGTGGGGGGGGTGGGGAGGGGGGAGGAGTCCCGAGCTTAATTACGCGGAGGCCTGACCTTCCCGCCGCCGAGCCCATCCATCACGCAGAACGGCAAAAACAACAAGCCCCTGCACCCGCCCTCTCCTCGCTCCCATTGGCCCGGGGGGCCGGGGCTGCCGCGCCGCGATTGGCCGAGAGGAGACACACCTCCTCCTAGAATCTGTTTGTGTCCCGAGCGGTGTTCTGCCTGGAAAAAAAAAAGAACATAGCAGTCTAAGGATGGGTGGGTTGTTTTTTTGGCAGGAGTAAAGATTTGGGGCGGGGGGGGAGGGGGGGAAGGGGGTGGGAAGGAGGGGGGGGAAGGGGGTGTGCAGTCTACTGGAGGCATTTCAAGACTTCTAGGAAACAGAGCTGTTTGTTTGCCTTTTGCTGCGGCGACCGAATCGGCTAACCTAATTTAGCCCGCATCGTTTATTGAGGGCTATGTTTAACGGTGTTTTTTTTATTTACCAGGGGTTGTGGAACGCGCTGTACCGCAACAGTGTTTTGCTTTAAAATTTAAAGTTTATGGCCCAAATGAGGGAAAAAAAAAAGTAAGAACACCTTATATTTTATCACACTGAAATCATCGCAAGGTTAAGGAAAACTGCCTTCTACTCATTTGTGCAAAAACACTTTTTGTTTTCTCCTGCACGCAGGGGAACACTGAGAGGCAGCGCCGAAGTGTCTTTCACTCAACGGAGGATACAAATTTCCCAGTGTGCATTTCTTCCCCCTGGCTAAATGAAGTGTGAATGACGCCTGTTTTTAAAGCTCTGCGGGACAGCGGCTCTCAGACGTGGAAAGCTGTTATTTTCTGATAAATGAGAGCAGTGTCGACTCTTTTATTTATGTATTTTTGCGCGTGTGTGACGTTGAGCAGTCGCTGTGTCAGACGGCTTGAGGTGGAAAAACACCGCCTTGCCCTTACCTGAACAAGGCTGAGTTATAGCCTCCCCCCCCCCTTTCCCCCGTGGGCTGTGAAACTGTGGTTATCTAATTCGAGTCCACCGCTCAGCCTCCGCTGTCTGACCGCGAACATCGTGCACCCCCCCCCCCCCCAACTGCGTCCGCACCCTGCCGCCTGCCCGCCCGCCCGCCGCGACGCCTCTGACCTTTGCCTTCAGCACGGCCTTAAATCATTAACCCTGCTTATTCACAGGCCGTTCTGTTCATCGATCTCTCTCCCCCCTGCCCCCCCCCCCCCCCGTGCGTTAGCAGGACGGTGTTGCATAGAAGGCCGTGTTATGCGTCCGCGTTATGAAACCCAAGAGCAGCGCGGTGTTCAGCGCCTGTTTTTCCAGCCCTTCCTCACGGCTATTAAAAGCGGCTCTGACGTGTTCCCCCCCCCAACCCCCCCCTGCCGTGGTCATCGCTGGTCACGCGCCGCCCGATTCTGCAGACGCAAGGGGAGCGGAACCTCAGGCCCGCTGCAGCCCAGACCCACTCCCCCCTCCCCCCCGGCTGCGCAGCTGGGTCTGCATGCCTGACCCAGAGCTCTGCAGTGGAGAACCACTCCCCCCCGCCGGCTGCGCAGCTGGAGCTGCATGCCTGACCCAGAGCTCTGCAGTGCTCCCATTTTAGGAGCCGATTGCTCCTGAGAACCGATGTGTGCTCACTGCGGGAAAAATGTAAACCAGGAGCGCATCTGCTGATCGGGATGCTGCAGCGTGCTCCTTAAACTTTTCAGCTTGGGGGGCGTGTGCGCTCCCGGGGAAAGAGTGTTATCGCCATGGAGACCTGCAGGCAGTTAAAACCGCCATTTCGTTTTAATGAGTGGTGCGCTGTGCTGGCGGTCGCTGTCACTATTAGCCGCTTGTAGCCCCGTTAGCGAGGGCGGAGTTTTTATCGGGACGTTCTGTGCGTTTTGTGAACTTCGCGGTAGCCGCACGCTAACTGGGTAGCCCGTTGGCGCAGCTGCTGTTTTTCGGGTGGTGTGAAGCCTTGGTTGGGTGGGAGACAGGGAGAGGGGCAACGCTGTCCTCTCACATTTTGTTTTTTCTTTCTTTCTCTTCACCTGTCCGGCAGCAGGAAGTCGAAGCGGGGGGGGGTTGTTTGTAAAGGATTGTCAGAAAGATAAGGGGCTGAACAGGGCCCCTTGGGCCTCCTCCGGTGGGGGGGGGGGGGACCGACGGTGACCAGGACCTGTTTTCAGAGATGGGAACTTTTCTGAGATTCAGCTTGCTATTGTTTCCTCATTTCACTTGAGATTTATTTATTTATTTATTTATGTTTTTCTCCTGTTTTAGGGGTATTTTTTAAATTCTGTTTTCTTCCTCTTTCTCCTGGTCTCCTGATTTGTTTCCTGATTTGGATTTGAAGCGAAACTGCTGATAACTCGGATAAGTGGCTGTTTTTATTGAGGGCCTGACCTATATTTAGCGAGCGAGAACAGGGAAGGTCTCTCCCTCTCCCTCTCTCTCTCTCTCTCTCTCTCTCTCTCTCTTTTTGTCGTTTGCTGTGGAAGAACGCACTTGTTCAAGGGACAGGCTGTGCAAAGGCTGCCCTGCCGGAGCTCTTCAGGGGGAACTGCTGCAGCTGAATTGTGAGCTTGTGTTGTGCGGCCCCACCGGGTCCTGCTGTTCGCCACGCCGGGTCCTGCTGTTCGCCACGCCGGGTCCTGCTGTTCGCCACGCGCAGCGCGCAGCAAGTCTGCACTCGCTTCTGATCAATGCCTGTCACTCTGTTCCCTCTGCCGCTGATTTATGTTCGGTGTGCGTTTCTGAAGCTGACATTCGTCTTGGTTGTTGTTGTTTTTTTAAAGTGTGTTTTTACGTTCTTTTTGTTCAGAAATGAGTCCATGCTTGACGGCCCACCGTGAGTCACGCAGGTGAAGATGAGGATGGGTTTGGCACGACGGGCTGCCGTAGCGGCGAACGGCCTTCTCTCGTACAACGGCGTTCGCGGCTTTCATCGAGCCTAGGGGACCCGGTCCCCCAGCCGCGCTGCTCTTCCGGTGAACCCCTGAAATCGGCTTTCAGGGGTTCTGCCTGTTTCAGATTACATTACATCATGGGAAGCGAGAATTGGTGTTGACATTTGTTAGCCCTTTGTCTAAGGTGTGCGATGACAAAGATGTCATTAGAATGTTCCTTAACTGAACATTCTAAGGCTGATGTCACAATCGCTACTGGTAACTGAAAGCAGTGGAGTTCTAGAACTCCAGGAAAAAACATGGAAAAAAAACTCTTCGAAAGGGATAGCATTTATAGCTTTGTTTTTTTGCGAGTGTGGTCTGACTAGTTCGAAAGCATTTGAAAACAGACGCTTCGAACGCTGCGCAGTGTGCACTTTGTTCACTTTGAGATCCCTCACACTTTTTTTTTCCCTCCTCGGTGTTGAGCGGGGGAATTCCGGAGGGGAAGGGCGTCAGGAGGAAGCGCCCGCCGATTGCAGCGCCCGGTGGCGCGCGGGGGGGGGGCAGGCGCTTGGTTACGGGACGGGGTAGCGGGCCGAACGGGAGCGTATATTTGGGCGTTTGCGGAGCGTGAGAGCCTGCAGCCCCGCGGCTCTGGCGGGAGGGAGCATTGTTAGCCTGCGCAGGAAGTGGGGACGGGTGGGTGAGAGGGTGACCGCACACACAGCCCTGCGCGCGGGGGGAAGTCCCAGCATTCTGTGCGGCTCGGGCGCAGTCGCATGGGGGTGACACCAAAACGTGCCGGAACGCATACACACACCCGCATGTATGCACACCACACACACACACACACACACCCGCATGTATGCACACCACACACACACACACACACACACACACACCCGCATATATGCACACCACACACACACACACACACACACACACATATATGCACACCACACACACACACACACACACACCCACATATATGCACACCACACACACACACCACACACACCCTCATATATGCACACCACACACACACCACACACACACACAGGCGCATATATGCACGCAGACTCACAAACAGTTTCATATAGACACACAAGTTCACACTCCTACACAGAAACACAGGCTTTTGTACGCACTGTCATGCACACGCTACCGCACACACACGTGGACTCTCGCACGCTGTCACTCGCACACACACACACACACATGCACTCTCGCACGCTGTCACTCGCACACACACACACACACACACACGCTCTGCTCTGATACGCTGTTACACACACACACACATGCACTCTCGCACACTCTCACTCGTGCACACACACACACACACACACACACGTGCGCTTTGCTCTGACACGCTGTTAAACCCACACACACACGTGCACTCTTGCACACTGTCACTCGCCACACCACACAATTGTGACACGTGTACACAGGCTCATGCTCTCGCACATCTCACGTGCACACCTACCCAACAACACGGCACACATCGCCTGCTAGACCGCAACCACACACACGTGCACTCTCGCACACTGTCACTCGCACACACACACACACACACGCTCTGCTCTGACACGCTGTTACACACACACACACATGCACTCTCGCACACTCTCACTCGTGCACACACACACACACACACACACACACACGCGCTCTGCTCAGACGCGCTGTTACACACACACACACACACTCGCGTGCGCACACGCCCACCGCTCCATTGGCTGGCGAGCGTGGTGACGGAGGTCTCATTGTTATCGCGGGCAGCTGGCCGGAGCCCTTCCTGGAAAAACGGCGAAATGCTGAGGTAGCAGGGCCCGGGCCCGGATGGAGCGAGTGGTCCTCGGCCTGGGGGGCGCCGGGGGGGCGGGGGGGGTGAAGAGAGAGATAACAGGGGGAGGTGGGACAGGAAGGAAACTGTGACCGAGAGGCTTCTTCCTTTCACGCCCCCCCCCGAGGGTACACAGCCCCATCCATCATAACACAGCTGATACACACACACCCCCTCCCCCCACCCCTCCAAAAACACCCTCCCAATCAGTGTTCATCAGGCCTGGGCACCACCAGAGGGGCGACCCACCACCCACCCCCCCCCCCCGACCCCCAAACCACCACCCCCTCCCCTCCCCCTCCCCCTTCCTCTGTGGGCCCAGACTAGGTCAGAGCACACAGGAGGCCCCTTGCTGGGAGCAGCAAGCAGGCAAGTTGACAGCTGGTTAGAGTCATGTGAGCTGACCTGCGTTCCAGGGCCCCCTTGCGCTTATGTAACAGTAGCTGTGACGACCATGGAGGTTATTTTGGAAACTCGACGTCTGTGTGTGACATTCCGAATGGTTGAATTACATATTAGTCTTTTTTTTTTAACCCCCCCCCCCCCCTTTCTATGTTCTTCTCTTTTCTGTCTTCTTGCAGGCATTGGTGTGCTTTTTGAAGGCTTGGATTCTGTACCGAGGAATCTGTAGAAATGGGGGGGGGGGTAATAATGCACTTTGGTTAGATGTGTATTTCCTCCAGAGCAGAAGGGATTTGTTGTTTAAGTGCAGTTTGCAAATCCAGCCGCGCTGCTCAAGTGCTTACTGATGGGTCTTCTTTCACCCCCCCCAAACAAAACGAGAATGTATGCAGCGTTCTTGTAAGCCTTTAATGCCAGGGTTGTTAGATCTGATGTTACATCTTCACTTCTCTTTACAATAAACTGCGCCGTCGGTGCGCTTTGAAAACTATCGCAGGGTTTCTGAAGAAGCGTTTGCGAAGGCAGAAGTGAATCAGTTCTGCTCACAGACAAGCTTCATTATTCACTGGAAAGAGGTGCGTTCTGTTCAGACCGGCAGGTTCATGGATGCATTTTCCTTTGTCTTGAAAGACAGACAGACTGTTACTTATAACGGCTCCAGTTTTTTATCTGCGAACGCTGGAGATTCCGGGGTCACAGCAGAGCTCGGACGGTGTGGGAGAATGCGTTTGGACCGACTGAAGTACAGGGGGGAATGACATATTTGAGCCTTCGGTTAAAAAGGAACACCTCACAGACGGGTGAGAACGAGTGGCAGCGGTAGAAAAGTTTAGCCTTAGAGAAGAACGATAAGAATAAGCGCTCCAGAATAAACTGTAAGGCTCCCATTCTGGAAGGTGCATGGTAAGGTTAAGGTTCTGAAAGGAATGATGAGGTTAAAATTCTAGAAGGAATGGGAAAGTTAGCATTCCTGAAGAAATGACGAGATTAGCGTTCTAGAAGGACTGGTAAGGTTAAAACTCTTGAAGGAATGATCGAATTAATAGTGTATGCTGTGTGTAGTTCTTCCATTGGAATGAAGTTCTCCACCACCCCCCACCCCCACCCATCTCTAGTGGCAAAAGCGTTGTGTTCTAAGTTTATGCACGTAATGTATTTCGATGACTTGGTGTAGTGCTTGAAGCTTGAATTCTAAATTTCTGTTCCTGTCTGCCCTGTTCCAGTGAGGGTTTGCCCTCGGTGTCAGCAAAAAGGAGCTCTGCCAAGTGAAGAAAGATCACTGTGGAAGTGGAACTAAGAGTTGTATATTAATAACAAAGAAACACACACACACACACACACACGTACATACGACCACACACACACACACGCACACACACACACACACATCATCGACCACACCACACACACACAGACACACACATACATACGACCACACACACACACACGCACACATACACACACACGTACATACGACCACACACACACACAGACACACACACGTACATACGACCACACACACACACGCACATACAACACGCATACGAAACACACACCAACATACAAACACGTACATACGACACACACAAGACACTACAACACTACGACACAACACAACGCACACAACACACACGTACATACGACCACACACACACACACACACACACACACGTACATACGACCACACACACACACACACACACACGTACATGACACACCAAACGATCACACACGTCATGAGCCACCACACACACGTACACATACACCACGTAATCGACCAAACACACACGCACACAAACACACTGTACTCGAACACAACACAGACCACAGACATCGACACACAACACACACAACCACAGCATTAAGGGATTCCTGTGTTGGCAGCAGGAATGGGAGATGTCAGTGAGTCTCGTTGCGATACGGTTTCCGTGTAAACCGGCCCGTGGGGCGTGGCTGGTTGTGGAGGAGCGGGGGGCGGGGCGGGGGCGTTGGGGGGGCGGGGCGGAGGGGCGGATGGGGGGGGGTGCGGACCTGGCAGGTGAAAGTGTGCAGCTGTGGCGGATGCCCCTGCTGTGCGCAGTCCAGGCAGGATGTGGCTGCCTCTGTCGCCGCTCCGCCAGCCAACCAGGAACTCCAAGAACGGAAAGCACCGGGCCTGCCCCCGGCTCCCCCCACCCCCGCTGGCCCAGAATGCATCGCTCTGTGGGCTCTGAACTCTGGTTACCCCGCTGTTGGGCTGTGCCAGATGGGAGCCGTATGAAGATATCGGCTCGTTAAGCATGTGGGCCGCCGTGTGCTCTCTGGAGCGCGGTGCGATGCGGCGGTCACTGCGCGCTTATGAGAAAATAAACTAGAGTAACCTGAGAACACTGCTCCTGCTGCTGCTGCTCCTCTTCCTCCTGCTGCTGCTCCTGCTCCTGCTCCTGCTGCTGCTGCTCCTAGTGCTGCTGCTCCTCTTGCTCCTGCTCTTGCTCCTGCTCTTGCACCTGCTCCTGCTGCTGCTACTGCTGCTGCTGTGACTCCTCCGCCTGCTGCTGCTACTACTCCTCCTCCTGCTTCTGCTCCTACTGCTGCTGCTCCTGCTGCTCCTGCTCCTGCTCCTCCTGCTGCTGCTACTGCAGCTGCTGCTACTCCTCCTCCTGCTTCTGCTCCTACTGCTGCTGCTCCTGCTGCTCCTGCTCCTGCTCCTGCTGCTGCTGCTACTGCTGCTGCTGCTACTCCTCCTCCTACTTCTGCTCCTACTGCTGCTGCTCCTGCTGCTCCTGCTCCTGCTCCTGCTGCCCCTGCTCCTGCTGATGCTGCTGCTCCTCCTCCTCCTGCTGCTGCTGCTACTGCTGCTCCTATTCCTGGTCCTACTGCTGCTCCTGCTGCTGCTGCTGCTGCAGCACCTGTTCCTGCTGCTCCTGCTCCTCCTCCTCCTCCTCCTCCTGCCGCTGCCCCTGCTCCTGCTCCTGCTCCTAAATATGTAGTTATATTGTGCCTTGTGCGTTACGAGCATATTCTGCCGCCCCATCGCTCGTTAGGGGCGGTCGCTCGCATCGTTTTCGTCGCCTCCCGCTGAACGGCCCCTTCCGTCCAGCGGGATCAGAAGCGCCCCACCGGGGGGCCGAAGGTCGCGGGCAGGTGGCAAAGACACGGACCAATCGGCAGCTTTCCCCTGATTTTTTTTTCTTCTTTTATTCGTTGGCAGGGGGTGAGAAGTTTGCGGGATGGGTGGAGGGCCCCCCCGCTAGACCCGGAGGGGGGGGCTCTGTTCCTGCGATTCGGCGGGCTCAAAGGGGGTGTGTCCGGACCCGGCGTTCTCACAGCGCGCGGATCCCGCTGTAGCGCTAGTGTGCGGGAGCACAAGGCCCCTCTTATCCAGCCCCGTTATGTAACTGTGGGCATGTCGACTGGGCCCGTGGGCGGGCGTTCATTTTCGCTGTGTCATTATTATTCTTTTTTTTTAGGGATAGGGGGTGGTTTCTGTGCTCCTGGTCCCTACAGATCTTCACTTTTGGGTGTGAGGTGATGGTAGGGTGTCCTACCTCAGGTTGTAATGGTGTAATGTGTTGGTTGAATGGAGGAGGTGTAATGGGTGTACAGGTGTAATGTACTTCGGTTGTTATGGAGGAAGAAGGACGTGTAATGATGGTTGTAGAGAGCGAAGGTTGTGAATGTACATTCTGGTTGTTATGGAGGAGAAGGCTGTAATGGGTGTACAGGTTGTAATGTACATTCTGGTTGTCATGGAGGAGAAGGCTGTAAAGGGAATGCAGGTTGTAATAGAATTGCTGGTTGTAACGGAGGTGCAGGTTCTAGTGGAGGTGAAGGTTGTAATGAAAGGAGAAGGCTGTTTTATTGGGGAAAGTAAAAGGCGCTCTATTGTTGCAGTGCCCTGGCGATTGTTCGTCCCGGGGAAAGGGGGGGGTTTGGGAAGCATCACGCCTCCCCGCCCTCGGCCGAAACATCCGCCCCGGGCCAGCTGGTGTCCTTTCCCTCCATTCTTCCCTTCCTTCCTGCTTTGGGCGGCTGTCAGAGCCGCATGCGCTCCTGGCTGCTTCTCTCTCAGCGCAGAGCTCACTGGCCGGTTCCCTTACAGATCGGGCTGTACTGGGGCACACTGCATAGCCACACCCCCCGTATTCTGACAGAAAAATAGGTGTGGATGAGGAGTAGACACCCCCTGCACATGCTGTGTTAAGTGCTACCCAGACGCGGGTTCTTCTGTAGTACAAAAAAGAGTTCCTGTTCGCGGAACGGTGCAGGGGTCATCACGGCGACTCCAGGCTGCGACGGCCGCTCACGCAGCGAAGAGCGTGTCGGGGACACACTGTGGCGTTGAGTCTTCCTTCTCTGAACACTGCCACAGGTCAAACCCTGCAGAGCCATCACTTCATTACATTTTGTTACATTGCAATAGATTACATCGTTACATTAGATTGCATTACGTTATCACTACATTACACTAGATTCCATTACATTGTTACGTCACAATACAGTGCCTTACAATTTGTTCCACTGCGTTGCATTACATTGTTACATTAAATGGCGTTACATTTCATTACAGTACATTACATGATGTTAATTTAGTTGATGCTACAGAGTGATTGACAGTACGTGCATCCACCTCACTTGTAAGAGCAGCTGAGGGCACTGGCAGGCTAGCGAGTGAATAGACAACACCACCGAAGCGCTAAACGTTAGTTAGCCGTGCTAACCTGAAACCGTAATAAAAGTGTGAGCACATACAGAGAGCAGCCGTGGTGATTCATACAGCGCTACAGTTATGAGTCTTTAGGCCGGCTTCTTAGAGATGTTACGAAGCTCCAGACTTCTGCCGACTTTCTCGCCTCTGGCCCTTAGGAAAGTGCTGCGGGTTCATGGTTGGGGAAGTGAAACCACAGACAACAGCTTGCAGGTTTCAATTCCAGGCTTGAACGTACATATTGGCTGTTTTGTGTTTGTGTGTGATGGTGTGTGTGTGTGTACTGTGTGTTTGTAAGTATGTAAGCTATGTTGTTGAATAAATGAGTCTAATGCTGAACTAGATGAAGTGGCTACTCTAGCTGTGTAATGATATTGCACTGTACGTGTAGGAGGAGGACCTGATGGAATGCACCTGGGGGGTCTAGTATGTGACAGTCGCAGCTGCATGTTCAACCTACCTCTGCTGTGTCACACACGATTCCGTCCCCTCTGGGGAAACTCTGCATACCCCCCCCCCATGAGCGCTCCGAGCCTGAGATTGTGAGGAGGAGTGCGAGGGCGTGGCAGGTGAGGGTAACCTGTCCTCTCCCCGAAGCCGACAGTCGCCGCATTGTGCTCTGAAAGTCCCCCCCGCTAACTGCTAGCTGTCGATGGCAGAACAGTGGCAGTCCTGTACTACCCCCGTGGACCTAGCCTCGCGCTGCTGAAAGGCCCACACACACACAATGGGGATTGTTCCTCAAAGTCACTGCCAGGGGGGTCAAGGTGCTGCCAGCCCTAATCTATACGGCGCCCGCCCGCCGGGACAAGGTTCTTCAGCGGGACCGTCCCGTCCCGTCCGTCTTTTTAAGCAGCGCCCGCTCATCGTTTTCGTCTGGGCGTGTCGTTCGCGCGCGCGCTCCTCGTCTTCCTAAATCGCCCCGTCGGAGAGAGAGTCCGTTGCCTCATCTCAGCGTTTAAAAAAAAAAAAAAAAAAGAAAAGAACTGCACACCCCGCCTCCCCCCGCTGCACCAAACACGCCACACGCGTGTATTTGTGCGGTTTGATTTTAATTTTTTAAATCCTTACACCCCCCCCACCCCCCCCCTCCCACTTTGACAGCCTGTCAGTTTTTTTTTGTATCTGTGTAATAAACAACTCAAGTGTGTCACGCAGATGGGCGGGCGGGAGGCCAGAGGATGTGGAATCTTAGCTCGTGCGGCGGGGGGGAGGGGGGGGGGGGGCGGGGGGGCTGTCGGCTTGGCCGCGGCGGCTCTGTTGTTCGAACGCTCGCCCCCCCCCCACGCGTTCAGAGCCCCTCCCTGTCTCGGGTCTACACACACCGCAGTGGGGCTGTTTGTGTAAGTCAAATATTTCAATGGCCTCTATTGGAAATGAGGTGTAAAAAAAAACAAAAAGAATGTGTGAGTATGTGGTGGCTCTGTATTTCCACGTGGAAAAGTTTTTATACTTAGGACACTTGATGTAAGCGTTAATTATACATCAAGTATTTAAAAGTAGTGCAAAATGGCGTACGTCAGCACACTGTTTTTCCACACGGGTTTAACTACTCTATTTTCGCTTTTTTTTTCTTTTGTTTTGTGAATGAAACTGTCATGTCGGTACAGTCTGAGGAATGGAACTGTAATGGGCCTCAGGGGCAGGACTGGGGCAATTGGCACAGGGCTGCTGGCACAGACTTTAAAGCTCTCGTGTTTTGATGAAAGGAGGTTACGTAACTCTTTTAACAGCTAGCTTTCCAGTTACCTTCCCTCAAAAGCAGGCCTAGCCCCTGAGAGCACCAGGGCAGGGGGGAGGGCAGGTGTGCCTTCATCCCAGCCAGCAGTCTCTGTCCTGGGCATGGACGGTCTAGGCGAGCCCGAGGCTTCTGGACATATGGCCTGACAGGCCTGCGGAGAGAGGGAGGAGAGAGAGAAAGAGAGAGAGAGAAAAGTTGTGATAGATGCCTGTGTACTGGAATGTTCCCCCCCCCCCAGCTAAAGGATTTGTTAAGACAATGGGCCGGATTCCATGGAATAATCATTATATATTTTTTCCTCATTATAAATACATATGTACTTTAACAGAGTGCCAAACTGTAAGGTGCCGTTGTCTTCCCTGTTGTTATTTCTGGCACCTGTCTTGCAGACTCATAACATTTTTTTATTTTTTTTTGTAAAACACGGAGGACTTGGCCGATTTTTTTTCTCCGTTGCCGAGCCGAGCAGCGTTTTGGCTCTGGGGGGGACGACAGCGAAGGCTGGCACACCGCCGCCGATTTACCTGGGTGTCAGTCACCGTGACGCAGAGAACGTTCGCGGAGCAAACAGGTGCTGCCAGGAGGCAGGTAAACAAGTCCTTTCGCCTGCGGGGAAGGACAATCGCTCTGAGTAAACAGCCAGGGAGAACATTCTGGAGCCTTAAGACTTCACCTGACCTCACAGAATTGTTATTGTCTGTCATAAAAAACATGTTTTTTAATATTAAGATCCGTTTACGGCTCCTTATATAGCTCCGTATTCTCACAACTCGTTCTTTTTACCTGTGATTATGTATTGTGAATCTCGAAAGAGAACTTAATTATGTTCTAAATTTACTGCCAAATTGCAGAATCAACAATATAGTCCTTTTGAAAAAACAATGTACTCTTGACTGAAAGTGCCCTAATCTTTTTTTTATATTTTATGGTTCCAAATTCTTTTAGGTGAAGGAGACAAACTCTTGTTTTGTGTTTTCGGTGTTAGGCTTAGCCTGTCCCTCTGCTTTTCCTGTACTTTACGTTAGTTGGCACTGATTTATTTTTGAGTCCTGAACCAAATGAGGTGTATTATTAATTAACCATTTTTTGCTATTTGAGTTTGTGTTTTTCTTTTGTTTCCCTTTAAATGACCTTTAAATAGAAGCCATTTTTTTATTAGCAGCTAGTTTCGGTGGTTTTCACTGGAAGCAGCAGCCTGTGGATGACTGTGAGGTAACGGTGAACTCCCTGTGGGAGCAGGTGAAGGTTGTATTACATTACATTACATTACATTATAGGCATTTAGCGACGCCTTACCAGAAGCGACTTACAACAAGTCATAGTTTCATGATGTAGGCGCAAAGAAACACTAGAGTGAAGTAAGGATCGTAGTGCCAGAAGTGACCACATCGATCAGGACTCCAACCCTGTAGAGTAAGCTTGTTCAGCAAGCAAGAATCCTACCAAGTATGACCAGCACCAGTTCACTTAGCAGCGTCTGGCGCCCACAGGCAGCTGTGACCAGGGGGATGGCCGCCATCTGGTGTCCCAGATTGTCTTGTCGAACGGCGGGCGCTTTTTGGCCTGTACTGGGGGAAGCCCTGGGAACGGTAGCGTCCTGCGCTGGCCGGGCGAGCGGCTCCCCCATCGTAGTGACAGTACCTGCGTTTGGCCACTAGGTGGCTGTTAACGTTCTATAAAGTAGAAGCAGCACTTCGGACAGCACAACAGAGGTTAGACTGGGTCATGCGGTCAATGTAGGGTCTGTTGAATGGAACCCTTTTTCTCTGAAGTGGACTCCAATAGACCCTTCGTTGTACCCTTTTTTTTTGTGACCTCTTCCCCCTTCAGTCAGAACACGGTGATGTTTAGGGATCATAAGTAATTTATTCCTCAGTAGCTTTTCTAGGTGACGGTCTTTCATGGGACAAATACTTCTGAAATGTTTTTTGACTCCCAGCAGCAAGAAACATTTGAATTTTTGGGTCCAGTTTTTGCATCTGCCAATAGCTTGAAAACAAGCCTTCAATGTATGTGGCCTAGAATGCTGATGTCAGGATGATATTTTTAGTCAGACAGAAGCGCCCCCCTCCCTCCCCACCCCCCATCTCTGTCCCTCATTGGCCTCCAGCATCAGCGGCAACAACAACAACGTTTTCGGGCTGAAGACCCATGACTCCGGCTGGGCTGGCAGGAAGCATGAGGCGGCACAGCGGGTCTGGAGTTGGCAACCTCCCCGAAACGCCGAGACAAAGCCGTCCGTTTGACAGGGCCCCGAGAATAACACCCGCCCGACCGCAGAAATGTTCACCGATTGGACGATGTGAACCCAGAGGCATTCGCTCGCACTGTTGACCACGCGTGCAACGGCCTGACACCGACTCCCTCTGTACGAACAAACTTGTTTTCCACAGCCCTGTTGTGTCAGTTGAAAGCGCTAGCTCCCGGAACCTGTTCTACTCCTCCGTGTTTGTCGGGGAGGTCGAGAGAGTTGAGTAGCTGGCAGGCTCCTTCGCCTCTCTTTGTAAATAACCTCTACCTCCAGTTATTAATAGTTATTTATTTATTTTAACTGCTCTGGCTTGTCGGTGAACTCGTAGTTTGCGTAAATTTCTTGGATAGCAAACGCGCTGCAGTTAAACGATTTTTAGCCCCTTTGGCTAAAATGAGTCAGTTGGACCAAACGCCCAGGAGTCCTATCTGAAACTCCCATAAAAATTTTTTTAAAAAAAGAATACAATTGAGAGCGGATAAAAGGAGGTCTTTTTTTCGGGTGGGGGTGGGGTGGGGGGAGGGCATTGTTTGCAGTTGGTAGTTGTGCGCTACTTAGCTCTGATAATCTCATATTTTTATTTTGTGCTGTCACCTCAAGACCATGGCACAGAGGGCGGGCTACATTTTGGTCAGATTCCTTTTCGGTGCGTGTGATTCAATCGCGCCTGTGACTCACCATTTATGAAAATCGCCGCGATTACTGTGATGCGCCCAGGGCCGACCGGAAGAGGGCCTGGCGTGTTTTTTTTTGAGGTGGCGTTTGAGGTTTCGCTAAATCGCTGTACGGTAACCATTTGCACGTGTTCTCTGGGGAGGCCGAGGAAGAGCGAGCCTCAGATGAAAGGCCTAGATGCCTTTGAGGTGTTTGCGTTGTCGCGTCTGTCGCACTTGCTTATGCCTAGTGCGCGTTACACGATTTTAGCAAGGCTTTTGTAGTCTCTGACTAATTTTCAGGGTCTTAAGAGATCGATCGCACCCGTGACCGACAGTCTTCTAGTGTGACGTGGTCAGAGACTCGGCCGATCCAGCCGTAAGCTCGTCCGCGACCCTCGCGAGAATATCAAACTGGTTTGAGTTTATCTTTTTGTCTTTTAAGATCTAGTTTATTACGATCATGAATCCTCTATGGTGTGTGAGCCCCTGTGATTTACCAGTCTTTTGTCAGTCAGTGCAGTGTGAACGTTTCAGGGATGACAATACCAGCGATTTTTAGGAAAGATGGTCGTTAAGCGCGACATGCTCTCCGTTGTTAGGATGGTGTTAGGATTTTAGAAGTTGTGTAAGGAGCACTAGGCATTAGCCGTAGACTGAGGTCGGGACGGGACGTCCCATTTTAAGACACGCTAATTTCACCTGACGGGCGGTAATGAACTTCACGTTTCTGTTACACATCTCTGGGACAGCTGTTTTTATTCTTTCTCTCTTTCGCTCTCTTCCTCTCTCTCTCTCTCTCTCTCTCTCTCTCTCTTGTTTATGGCTTCACAGCTTCGCAGGCTGTTAAAATCAGGGACCTGTTGAGCTCTGTGTCCCAGGCCGCCGCAGATATAATTATCTGGGAGATGATAAAATCTTTTGTGACAGTGCCCGGAGAGGGGGAGTGGGGTTGGGATATGGGAGAGGATGGGATAGGGTGGAAGGGGGTGGGAGGGGCAGGGAGGGGGGGGCGGGGTGTTTTCTTCGTTCTGTTGAAACAACGCTGCTGGACCAGAGGCTGATTAAACCGGCTGCAGCCGCGCTCGTGTCGACCGGAAGGTCCCGGGAAGGAGAGGGTATCGGGAAGAGAGGCGCTGTGCACGCTGGGTTTTCATTTATTAAAAAAACCAGTTTCGTCAGCCGCCGCTCGCGTCCACAAACAAACCGCTGCGTCTTATTTTTCTCTCTTCCTCTTCCTCGTCGTCTCCCGACAGGCGTGCAGTTTAGCAAACAAGAGGCTGCGAGAGCGAGCGATCGGCCTCTCTTTAATCGAGGTCGCTCCGTCGAAACCGCGCAGAGCGGCGGTGTCCTGCTCTGACCCCCGAGCGCGCCGGGGGTCGCGGTTTTCGTTTCCTTTCAGCGTCGACGTAACCCCCGCTCCTGTTTACCGAGCGATAGCCGGCGACGCTGTTAGCCGCCGCCGGTTTTTTTGTTGTTTTTGTTTGTTCGTCGCGCGCGCTGTGAAAGGACTCGAGCGTGTCGTGCGATCGACCCCCCAAAAGCCGCCGAGCTCTGTTCCTTTCAGCGAGTTCCCGCTGCCTTCCCTAAAAGCACAACGCAGCACAGCGCAGTGTGGGGTCTTTACAAGCTGAACCCCGCATTACACAGCAGGGGTAACCTTGCGTTTTGATTGGAGGACACATAAACTCCTATTGCAGGGCCTTTTTCTTGCCTGTTTTAACTGACTTTAAGTCATAAGGTCACTGAAAATTGCCACCCTTGTTCATTTTGACACAAAGAAAGTGTGAATAAAGCTGAAATACTGGCGTTGTATCTCTTTTATTAGTGTTACATTAACATAGGGGATTGCGACATTTAGTGCTACATGTTAACCTTCTGAAAGAGTTCAGTTTTGTTGTCTTCCTCTGATTTCCGCCACCTTCTGATCTTCTGTTGATCATCAGCCTGTTTTGTGGGTTATGGTCTGCGTCGGTTTGCGTGTTTCAGGTGTGCAGGTGTGTGTTCTCGCGCTGCAGGTGTGCAGGTGTTTGTTCTTGCGCTGCAGGTGTGCAGGTGTTTGGTATCGCGCTGCAGGTGTGCGGGTGTGTGTTCTCGCGCTGCAGGTGTGCGGCTGCCTCTGCCTTCGCGCGCCCTGAGCGAAGGTCGCGGAGGGGAAATGGCCAATCTGTCTGGCGTGCGGCCCCGTGTGAATTATTGATCCGCGTGCTTCCAGACGCGGGTGATGTCATTTTGGCCGGAGCGGAAGTTTTTCGGTTATGGAGGCCGGTGCTCCAGCGTCCGGCCGGACGGGGCTCCCCAACCCCCAGTGGAAAAACACGGTGTGCTGGTTATGGGGGGTGGAGCTCCGGTGTTCGGCCTGCCGGGGGGTGTCTCGATAGACCCGTCAGGAGCTCCCGAACCCACAGTGGAAAAACACAAGGCCGAGCCGCCACGACATTTTACAATGCATGCAGATTTCCTCATGGCACGTGCAAGAATTTACGGACCTCGTTGTTAATTAACCGAATGCCGACGTCTTCGTTTAGAGCACTTTCCTTGCACAACACCCCCCCCCCCCCACCCGCCCCTCCAAAAAAAAAGAAAAAGAAAATTGAGGGTCTAGATTTAACTGTTTCACGGGCGAGTGGACTAGGAACAGAAATGTTCTGGTCTTCCATGACTGCACACATCTGGTGATCTTTTCACCCTTTGTTCAGTGGGTGACGTTCGTGCTTTTTTTTGTGGGGGATCTAGCTCTATAGAGGTATGCTAAAAAAAGGTTGTACACGACTGTGTGTGTGCGTGCGGGTATGTGTGTGTGCGTGTTCTGGTGAAGTGTGTGTGTGCTTGCAAGCGTGTGAGGCACGGGTGCACAGATGCGTATCTGTACTGGCGGTGTGCAGACGTTCGCTTCAAAGCGCTTGTGGGTGTTACTGAGAACAAGTGAAAGTTCCTTGCGAACACTGTGTCCCCCAAAAGGTGAATGTCCTCAGTTGCCACTTCAGGAGCCAATAGGGCGCCTCGATTGCTTGTTTCCTGTGCCCCCGTGTTTACCGATAGCAGGACGAGGGCGGATGGTTTTATTTATAAAAACAGTTTATTATAACGGTGTTATTTCCGGGCCCGCCGAACAGCGCTTCATAGGCGATTCAATTATTAACGGCGGCCATTCAGTTTCTCCGTTGCCGCGGGGATTAGGTTCTGCGAGCCGGCTTTTGTGACGACGGGCGGGCGCTCATCTGGTATTGATGAGGAAACGGACACTGGGAAATTTCCCAGGGGGCAGCGGTGCGTATCGCGCCTCTCTCTCTCTCTCTCTCTCTCTCTCTCTCTCTCTCTCTCTCTCTCTTTCTCTCTCTCTCTCTCTCGCCCGCCCGGCCGTTTCCGTGGTCAGAAAAGGGCTTGACGTAACCCGGGTGCTCATGCCCAGCGGTGCCACTCTGAGGCGGGGGGTATGGCGTGTGCCAGTACCGCTGGGGCGTGGGCACTGGAGTCTGCCAAACGCCCTTCCACAGTTTCAGTGAAGCGGGAGGCTCCTGATGATGGAATATACCCATCTGAGCTCCAGCCCCTGTGAAAGATGGCACGTCATCTCCCCATTTCTGCTAGGAATCCAAGCACTCCGTTTTACCTTTCTATGCCTCCGTGACGGCACAGCCGTGGGTCAAAGGTCAAGGTCACTGTGACCTCACAAAACACGTTTTTTTTTGCCTTGGTTGAGGGGGCATACAACCGCGAGGCGGTATTTCTAGTTTTTTTTTTTTTTTCCTTCGTCCTTGATGATGGAAATGTTGGAATGTGGGCTGCACTTTAAAAACTCTGAAGTAGGGAATATTCAGTGCTTGGCTCTGATTCACTCGACTCTGTTGGAGTCTGTGAGTTGATGGGATCAGCCTCTTTTCAAATGACCAGCAGTTACAGATGCCCGGCTCTGTTTGTCTTGGTTGACTTTGATAAATATGTCTGTGCCGCTGAAGCTAATTGGGTGATAATACCTTTCCTGTACACTGTGGTGGCGAGGGGAAATCATATGAGGAACAAGGGATGTTATTGTCTGCAGTGATCCAAGCAGTTCCCATATTTATTCATTATGATTTACAATATCCTTAAATTTGTTTAAGGAAGATGAATGTGACTTTTAAACTAGCCGTGGGTTCATTTAAGTACAGAAGCCCGTATGGTCCAAAACAAAGAAATAAATTTACTGTCCCGCACCTCTCATTAGAAATCGCACGTGCAGACTAACTGGAAAACATGCTTACCGGAATCATTTGAGTGGACTGGCGGAGAGCTGTGGAATTTGGGTGGATTCTGAAGGTGAGCTTGAGCCTCAGTGCCTCACCAGCCACCCAACAGCGAGGGGGCGGCCACCCTGCCCCAGATCGCGCCCGAATCCCGAAACGGGCGAGCCCCTGGGCCGGCCTGCCGAAAACCGACGGGGCTGCTGGGAAGTTTCACTTTTTTTTGTTTTTTTTTTAAACACGCGTTTCTAAAGATAGCGGCGTGGCGGTTTTATTTCTCCTTCTCAGTGCCGTTGCTCCGGGCGCCCTGCTGTGGCAGCTGGGAGCCCCTCCCCCCTGTAATAACATCCAAGGGGAACCGGCGCTTCCTCGCGTGTGGGAAAAACCTCTGGAAGCACACGCCTGGAAACTTCCGGAAGCTTCTGGAAACTCCACATCGGTAGCCAGGGAAAATGGGGGCGCCTGGAGCACGAGAGTGCGTTTGTTCTCCTTTCGCACTGTTTCTTTTTCCTCTTTTTTAAGAAAACGTGTTCATTTTATTTTTTGTAAAAATACGCCCGACCGTGTGGCGTGGGAAGCAGGTCGCGTTCATTTCGGGGAGGGGGGGGGGCACCGCTGAGGCGGGCTGAACCAGAACCCCGCGTCCAGAAGCCGATGAAGACGAGCTCAGATTTAGAGAAGAGGGGGAGGAAGGGAGATGGGGGTAGGTTGGGTATGTGGGTCAGCCACAGACACCAGAGAGTTTCAGTTTGAATAGGGCCCCTGCGCCGTGTCTTCTGCGATCCATTTACAGAGGAGCCCTGGTGGGCTACAGGTGTTCTGCCTGTCGAAAACGCAACAGCATGCCGGAGCTGGGTACGACTGTGGGTCCTGTGGGGGCTGTGGAGTGGGCCAGGGAGACAGCTCCCACCCCCCCACCCCCCCCCGACCTGTACAGGAACAGCTCCTCTCATTGGCTGGGAGTCTGCATCAGCTTCCGAAGTGGCAGTGACTGTTGGGACAGATTGTTAAATGAAGGGGTGGCCAGCAGGGGGCACTGCAGAGGCCTGCACTCATAAATAGGCTGAGGAGGGTCTGATGTTGAGAGGGGTGCGATGGGCTCCAGTCCCAAATGGACTGAGGAGGGGTCCCATGTAGAGAGGGGTGCAATGGGCTCCAGTCCCAAATGGACTGAGAAGGGTCCCATGTAGGAGGGATGGAATAGTCCTACCAACACTCTGGGGCTTTGCAGGTTGTCAGAAAAGAATAAAGGGGGATTAAAAAAACTGGGTGGGCTTTTTTTTCCTACATTTACGAAATCTTGCTCAGAAAGGCTTGTAGTGTTACAGGAGGGAGTTTTCTGAGTCAATGTTCTTGGCCGCTGCAGCGACTGCTCGAGCCTGAATTTCTGGGCTTCACTAATGTTGTCCTCCAGTTATAAACTGCTTTACAATCGCATACTTAACTTTTAATCACCAAGTAAACAATTCATAGAACCTGGGGACAGAGGGACTGTTTTAAACGAGGATACAGTTTAAAAGTGCTCTGTCATTACACTACATTTTCGCCAGGCTGGTGTTTTGACATAACATATCAAACATATCTTCAGTTTTAACAATAAGAAAAAAATGGGAAATTTAATAGGATGATGCTGGATATGCTATCCTTGTGGGAAAATATGTTGGTGTTTTTTAGTGACAGTAGAGCTTGTTTGTTGAAGTTTTATGCATAAAGTGCGTGGAGTTCAAAACAAAAACAGGGGTCTACTAATTATGGCTCTGGAATAGGTGTTTATATAGCAGTTCCTGAATTTTCTTGTAAAATAAATTGCCTGCCTTGTTATGAAGATAGTCACTGCCGCACAAGTTTGTGCTGTAACAGAGGTTTTCAGAGTGCAAGGGGAACAAAAAAAAAAAAAAGGGTTGGACCCTGTAACTGTTATTCTGCACTCTGATTGGTCAGCGCTTGTTGCTAGGCTTATGTCATTGTTTTTATTTTTTCTGCAAAGTGAAAAAGTCAGGTTTGAACTGGTTGAGACGACTGTGTCAGGCAACTTCTGCCACTTGTTGAACACCCGGCTTCTGCGGTTTCGCTTCGGTCCTGTGTGAAAAAACGGCTGAACACCATCAACTCACTTCAGTTTTGCCAAAGATTTTTTTTTGTTGTTTGTTTGTTTGTTTCGCCTTTGATTAAAAAGCACATACATTCATACGTCTTACAAAACGAAAGCACTGCATTTAAACCCGTTTGCCATTTTCCTGAAATGATTGTTTCCAGGCAGCTTAGAAGTGCCTGTAGGAAAACGTATCGTTTTTTGCATGCGTTGTGTCAACGGTGTAAATCAAATCAAAGTAGCGCTGGGTATGTAAAGCTTCTGTAAAATGCTTTTTGCCCTTTTCCCCGTGAGGACACACGCAGCAGCGCCGGGGATAACACATGCATTTCTCTCACCCTTTCTCTTCTCTTCTTTTCTCTTTGAGGCGGAAAAGGAAACGGGTGACCCCCTTTAAAGTCACATGACCCCCCCCCCCAACCCCCCAGAAGGCTGCTGCTGCTGCTGCTGCAGCGGCGTCCGCGGCGTGCCGTGGGATTCGCGAAAAAGCTTGCAGTGCAGCGAGGAGCCGCTGTGACCTTGTGAAAAGGATGCCGGTCCCCTCTGGCCGTACTGCCAACTGGTGAATCTGCATATTAACCGAGAAGGCCGGTGGAGCCAAGAGAGGAACTCTACATATTCCAAAAAAAAACTCCCCTTCCCTTTGTGTTGTTTGAAAGCTGTTCTGTCGTGTTATCCTTGGGTTTTATATATATATACATTATCTTTTTCCACTTGTTTGTCTCATTTGGACGCTTCTCGGAGTGTTTCCCCTATGAGCACTCCGGAGACTGGGGAATTACGGAGTGCGTAAGGGTTTGTTTCCGCAGCTTTTGGGAGCAGCTTATGAGGGAACGCAGAACGGGGATTTTATTAAAGCTGCGCCCTCGCTTGATGTGGGTTAGGGCATGCGAGCTTTAGTGCGCACTGTAGCTGCGTTTGAATGGAGACTGCGCTGCGTTTTAATGGAGACTGCGCTGCGTTTGAATGGAGACTGCGCTGCGTTTGAATCGAAACTGCGCTGCATTTCGTATTGTTCCGGGGTGTTCAAATGAGCATTACCGAACAAAACTTTTTAAGTTTCACAAGCTTCCTTGGACGAGAGCACACCTACTCCTCCCCCACTGGCTGGCATCCGTCGGCTGAAATAAAGGTTCTGCACTGCAGTGAACCCGAGTCACGTTATCGAGTGATTCACATACCTGTTCGAGCAATGTTTGGCACTGTGGGCTGTAATGTTTGGCTGAGGTGACCAGGAGGAGTGTCACAAGGTCATTTAAAGCAGGGCAGGTGTGTGAGCTGCTCTCCATCTTGATGTACACAGGTGAGCTTCCGTTGAGTGTCAGACACTTCATGTAAATGATACTCAACAGGCAAGTGGAGTCGTAGTATCGTTTTGAGTACATACACACACACACACACACACACACACACCGGACACAGTGCTGAAGCACTCTCTTTGGTACAAGATTTGTGCTCCTTGGATTGTTTCTCTTCACTGTCTTTGTGTTTGAGATGTTTATTTCATCCTGTCCTTACACTACACGTACACACACATTTTATATATTTATATATATATATATATATATAATTACATAAACACATACACACAGACACAGAGTTGATCTAAGAGGAGCCCTGATATTGTAGGTGTCAACCTACCGGATTATCTGGTTTCAAATTGGGATTGACAGCCTGGTGCATTGACAATTTTAGGAGAATACCGTGCATTAATGGTTCGTCCATACTTCCGTTCTTGGTGTAAGCAGGGACTGTTGGGACCCCCCCCCATTTGCAATTGATTTTTAGATGCCGTCAAACGATGGATTCATGAATTTTTCGAAATTCATTTTTTCACATTCACGTTTTGAAACTGGGTCTGCTGCCACCATTTTAATTTATATCTGTTTATCTGACCTTGTCAGCCTCCCCCCCCCCCTTCTTCAACCCAAGAAATTCAGCACATTCATGATGTAAGAAAAAACGTTTTTTCTTCAACAACAGTATTTTCATTCACCACGCCCCCACAGTGGGATTTCAGTCTGGGCGTTGGCTGGACCATTCCAAAATAGTGACCTTCTTGTTTTTGCACCATTACTTGGCAATTTTTGTAATGCCTTTGGGGTCATTATCCTGTTGGAGCACGAATAGCCATCCTAGTTTCCACCATGTAGACAATAAAGTTACCTATTCGTATTTGCGTTTGTATTCTAAACACAGCTATCGCTCAGACTGAAACAGCTACTCCTTTAGGGATTTGCCTATATTTGTCTCCATCCATCTTGTCCTCGATGGCAAGTTTTCCCGGTCCCTCCTTCTGAAAAGCAACTCCATAGCATGATGCTGCCCACTGCCGGACTTGATGTTTGGGATGGTGTTTAGCTGGGTGATGGGCTGGGTTTGGTTTGTGACTTTGCTTTCAGGCCTCAAGAGCTCAACTTTAGTCTCATCAGACCACAGAAGGCCCTCAGGGTCTGTCACATGGCTTCTGGCAAACTGCTGGTGTGGCTTGATGTCGGCCTCTCAGAAGTGGCTTCAGACTTTTTACCTACTAACATCTTTGTTACCTCCTAACATCTTGGGTCTTGAAGTTCCACAGGCAGTTCCTAGGTCTTTATGACTGTGCGACTGATCTGATCTGCTGTTTCACTTGCGAGACCTCACAAAGTTGATGTTTCTTCTGCAAACACAATCACGCATTTGAACACAGGTGAATTAAATAATCGACATAGGTGGACCTCATTATCATATTTAGTGTGATCTCTAGAAAATACACCTGGTCCAAATTAGGTTGTTAATGTAAAGGGGGTGAATAATTACTAAGGCATAGTCTGGTTTTTAATGTTATTTGGAACACCTTTAAAGAATGTATTGCATTTAGACGTATTTCCAAAAGGAGGGAAGGAGAGGGAAACTGTGAAGACACTGTGTGTGTGTGTGTGTGTGTGTGTGTGTGCATGCATGTGTGCCTGTGTGTGTTATAACTATATATTGCTATAATCATGCATTATAGTTCATTTTCAGCTGAGCATTTCAAAATGTTCTCACAGCGTAGCACTCCTCCCAAAGTGTCAGGTTGGTTTTGTTCCCCGGGCACAGTAAAGCTCCCGAAGTTTGCCACTTGACAATCATTTTGGCAGGGCTTTAATAGGCCTAAGCCTGGTCCACACCAGCCCATCCTTGGTTTGCTGAGCCATGGAGCTTAAAGCTATTTCCCAGCATAGTGCTGACTGTGGTTCCCCAGGCCCGTTTACAGCTTGGCCAGCGGTACACAATGAACTTGCTGAATGGCGACTATCTGACTTGCAGCCCGTGCCAAACTGACGAGCTCTTACAGTATGTGGCTTGCAGCGGTCCGTCTAAAAACCGGTTTCTCGCATAGGGTTGTTATTACTATTCTAGTAGACCTGCGCACGTTATTTGTCCATCCACCTTGTTTTCTCGTATTGTTATTGGCTACATTACCTTCATTGCACAACAAATTCAGTTATCAGCAAGCAGCGATGTACTTTAATGTAAATTAAGAAGATGGTCTAGAACCTCTAATCGATTCAGATGTATTGTTTTTTCCTTCGGTTTTTAAGTCTGCAGTAGGCTATGTTGAAGTAAATGAGCGTTTGCCAACACTGCTCAGTCTCCGTTTATGAAAAGCGATGTGAATGTTGATTTAATTGCACAAGGAGATTTTCACCTGCAGGGTTCTTTCGCTCATACGCCCTTGACAAAGCATAAAACGTGCATATCTGCTCTGGCCAGACGGCTGTTCATGACAATGCATATAGCTTACTCTTGTTTACTGACATCGATTTCTCTGTGTAAGAATGAACACTGAACATGCTGACCAAACAATAAAATTAACATTTGATAGAGTTAACATGAGAGATGGGGAGGTTGATGACGGATAGAGCAACCTTGACATTCGTCCCAGGGATTTAAGTAATATGTTTTTACAAGGCACTTCAACTTTGGAATACGGACTGACACTTAAAAAAAATAATTATCTGGGTTTAATTCTGAGCAGACTAGTCCTATCGCGTTTAGCTAACACGCCTGCTTGCTAGCCCAGCTGGCTAAACCGTTGTCGATCTGATT
Source organism: Anguilla rostrata (assembly GCF_018555375.3). Taxonomy (NCBI): domain Eukaryota; kingdom Metazoa; phylum Chordata; class Actinopteri; order Anguilliformes; family Anguillidae; genus Anguilla; species Anguilla rostrata. The sequence continues at coordinate 51,792,009 of NC_057938.1, read as the reverse complement.
CCGTTATTACGGTTATCTTGACTCAACTGCTTGCTCAGGGAATATGAATAGACTAGGGGAAATGTAGCCTCGCGCTGACTTGTTTACACCTTTCTCGGCTTGCCAGGATTTTCAAGCGAGCTCAACTTTCGACGGTGACGTTACGAAAAGGCAGTTTGTCAACTATCCTCTGCAACTGTTTATGGTAAATTAGTTGGGTCTACAGCAGCTATAACTGCCAATAGTAAAGTAGTGCGCTTTTAAGTTGTTCAATTAAATATGACGGAATACGGATCTGAGTGAAATAAACGACGCCAGCTAAACTGTTCTTTATTTAGCAGCTCTTTGGCGAATACTAGACTAGATTGTTTATCTTGGTTAGTTTATGCCGAAAACGAACAATAGTTACAGTTTTTGAAAGCCACATTAAGTATGTTATGTAATATTTTAATGAGGACGCAATACATGAATCAACAACCATTTCGACTACTGTATTTTCAATAAGCAGGAAATGAATGGGCACTTATTTGTCTTTTTCCTTTACTTTGCAGTGCCCTGGTAATGAGCCCGTCCCTTGTACCCCTCCTCTTTATCTAATTGGATGCGTACGAACACGCGTGGCTGTGATTGGTTATTCGAAACGTCAGTTGTACCGACTGTAGCTTATTTACCCAAGAAAGGCTCTGAGCCACCAGTGTTCTGCTTTATTATCGAGCTGCCCGACCAACGAACAGCTGAGTGTGGACGCTGTCACTGCTCCATGGATCAAAGCCGACTCCAGGAACTATTTTAAAACAGTATTCGTTTTGATTAGAAGTAACGAAGAAACAAAAATTCCGGGTAAATAAGACGCATAATGAGACACGCCACATCAGCCAACGAACCTACGGAAAACGGATCTTTTACAGTGTCACAGTTGTTCAACATATGCGCTCCTTGTGAACGTCTCAGTAAAAAGGTAAATATATTTGAAAACGCATTTCAATGCTTCGGGAAAGGAATATGTACATAGCTACGCCGATGCATCGGATTCTTTGTTCGATTGTCAAGTTCAAGAGTCGTTTCATCGAGAACTAAGGAGCTGCAGTCTTCTCTTTGTGCTAGAGACGCGTATGCGTCCCTTAAAATTTGCTTGGAACTTCTCTGCATTGAATCAAGGAAACCTTGTTTTTTTTTTGTCACTTTTTTATTTTTATTTTTTTGCTCCATGGTTCGTAACTTAATGTTGTGAACGTCCACTGTGGTTCAACTGCAGCATAAGAACAATGGTCTGCGCTCCGGCTCGCCGTTCGTTCATTCATTGCCTTGGAAGGAATGCGTAATGCATTTGAAAGAAACGACCGTGTTGCGCCTTATTGTTTTTGGCGTTGTGAAATCAAACAATTAACTTGCATGTGCACAAACGCCTGTCAGTTTATCGGTTGACTGTCATTATCTGAATACCGTGCTGTTGTGCTTGGTAAGCAAGGACAACGGAGCCGATGTCGCCTTAGCAGTACACGTACAGTATAGGTTGCTGTAGGTGCACGTATCAAATCATCCGTCATCACTTTGTGCATCGCAAAGCTGCTACCAACTGTGACCGCAGTTCGGTTGTACAGTCTGCTTTAGCCTCTAAACAGATGTTAGTGCTAAAAATCTGTCCAAAATCACCCGAGGAGTGTAGCGGTCTGTCGAGACGAGTGAGATTTGATACTCCTTGAGAAGTACAATACTTTATGTTCTGGGCATACTGCCAAAATGTAACCTAACGCACATTTCGGATTTAATTTTATTTTTCAAAAAAAGAAAAAAAAAGAAAGATTGATTATAATTTCATAAGGATAATTTCAACAGCAAGGCTAATTTTCTTATACACCCTTGACAAAGCATAAAAAACAGGTTTTTAGGCTAAACACAAATGGGTATTTTAGAGTTTGGGTTGATTATTTTTGACAAGACAATCACCTGGACCATTTGACTCCAAAGTATGGTACATTTAAAAATAAAAAAATAAAACTGTTTTGTCTTACAGGAAATCGGAGTGAGGATCCCAAGACCTATAGGAAGTGGACCAAGCAGATTTATCCCAGAGAAAGAGGTACTGCAACATGCACACCTATTGTCTTGGGACAGCAGGTATTCAGGGCATGCTGTAATTCAGTCTAGCTCTGTGGGCTTTTCAGGAGTTTATGCACAGGAAGGAAAGTTCTTTCATATTTGTTTTCCACACTTTTGTCAGTTTGCCATCGCACAGACGAACTCGGGCATTGATGGATTTTCGTGCGTTCCGTTTCACCGACCCTTGCCCCTCTCTCCCCCGTCAGATACTCCAGGTTAGCAAAGTGGATGCTAGGACGCAGTCGATATTTCAGGACGCGTTTTCCACGATGGGACGCCTCGACAACATCTCCTTGGTGATGGGCTTCCACCCCCGCTACCTGGAGAGCTTCCTGCGGACGCAGCATTACCTGCTCCAGATGGACGGCCCCCTCTCTCTGCAGTATCGTCACTACATCGGCATAATGGTAAGGGCTCTTCGGGAGGTGGGGCGGTGATGTCACAATGAGGGGCACGATGTCACAATGGAGCGGGGGTTGGACAGGTTCCACATTATGACATCACGCTTAACATTTGCACCTGGTTAACTGTGTGTGTGTGTGTGTTTCCTAGGCTGCAGCCCGGCACCAGTGTTCCTACCTGGTCAACCTGCATGTCAGCGGCTTCCTGCACGTGGGGGGGGACCCCAAATGGCTGAACGGCCTGGAGGGGGCCCCGCAGAAGCTCCAGAACCTGGGGGAGCTCAACAAAATCCTGGCTCACCGCCCGTGGCTGGTGACCAAAGCGCACATAGAGGTACGTTCATGACGCGCACGGCTGTCCCTCCTGCGGTCTGCTGATGTCACAGTGACCTGGCTAATTTATCACTGGCTCTTTACATACGTGTAGCTATGCTACATGTCTGTGGACATGTGGCTTTCATAGAACCTTCTGTGTAGATCAGGCGTCTGCTGCCCTGCTCCTGGAGAGCCACAATCTCCTACTGGTCTTTGTTTTCACCTTAAAATCAGCACCCAGTTCAGACCCAGGTAACCAGGTGAGGTTAGTTAACCATGTAATCAGCTGCTCTAATTCATTAATTAAGTGCAGAACCTGTGGCTCTCCAGGACCAGGGTTGCAGACCCTGTAGATCTTCATAATTGTGACAGTCTGTTTTTCACAGTCAGTGTTGAAGACCCTTGTTATTCTTTTGGCTGTCGCATTGATTGGGCAGGGGGGTTGTGAAGACCATGGTCATTTTTTTGGCTGTCGTATTGATTTGGTGGGGGTTTGAAGATCACGGTGATTTTGTTGGCTGTTGTATTGATTTGGTCGGGTGGGTTTGAAGACCATGGCTATTTTTTTGGCTGTTGTATTGATTTGGGCGGCAGGGGGGGGGTTTTGAAGACCCTTGTTATTTTTTATGGCTTGTTGCATTGATCCGTTTTGGCGACCGCTTTCCACAGCACCTGCTGAAGACTGAGGAGCACAGCTGGTCGTTGGCCGAGCTGATCCACGCGGTGGTGCTGCTCACACACTACCACTCCCTGGCGTCCTACGCCTTCGGCTGCGGGATCACCCCCGAGATCCACTGCGACGGGGGCCACACCTTCCGCCCCCCCTCCGTCAGCGGCTACTGCGCGTGCGACATCGCCAACGGCAACGGGGCCATGGTGGAGATGCACTGCAACCATCAGGTGAGCGGGGCCGTCCCAGTGGGAGGGGCCTCTGCTGCAGCGTCCCTGTCACTCAAGTGTCATTCCTCGAAAAAATGCTCGCAGAGTGAACCCTATTTTTCGCCTCTCCAAAGGGAAGATGCGTTACACTGGAGAGCTTTAAAAAATCAAATCTATATCTGGTCTTGATAGCATTCCTATAGATTTTGTTTTTCCACACAGCATCTATTTTTATCACTGTGCTGTTCATTAATTGACTTTACATTTTTTAAAGTGCTTTCCAAAAGGCGTGCTTTTTCATTGCATCTGTCAGGACTGAGAAGGATTCTTGGCGCTTGTGACTCTGGACGAGTGCTCTTGTGAATGGCCATTAAATGGCGCTCGCTGATGCAAAATTTGCGGGAGGGCGTCCAAGCCAGTGCCTTTTTTTTTTTTTTTTTGGACACTGGCGGCGAATGGACAGACGGCCTATTTTTGGCGGAGGGCCTGGCCCGTAGCGCACGTCCCACACAGCCCCCCCCCCCCGTCCACAACCGAGCTGACCCTGTTGTGTCCTCTCCAGGGGACGGAGGCGTCGTGCGAGGTGGAGGTGCTGATGGAGAAGATGAAGCAGCTGCAGGAGTGCCGAGACGAGGAGGAGGCCACGCAGGAGGAGATGACCACGCGCTTCGAGCGGGAGAAGACGGAGAGCATGCTGGTGGGCGCCGCAGGTACGCACCCCTCCCCCCTCTCTCTCTCTCTCTCTCCACCCCCCCATCCCTCCATCCCTCCATCGCCACCGCTGCTCGGCCAGACCATCTGCTCCCTTTCACACCTCGGCCGTCCTCGCTCGCGCCGTGGTCACATGACTCACGGGCGAGAGAAGCCGCCGCACGCCAACTCTCACCACCGAAATGGGGGGGGGGGGATAAAATAGCACCTCGGTTATTTTTTTTTAGCCGAATACTTTGGATCCAGTGAGCATCAGTCATACATAACGTTATGTATGACTGATGACTGGCTAGGTCATGGTTACGCAAGAGCTTTTCTCTTCATGTAAACAGCGTTCTGATTTTCTGCCTTTCAGAACCAGGAAATGAATAACAGACGAGTTTACACTCACAAAAAAAAGCTTTAGGGTTACACAGCAAGACCTCATTCCAAGCGCTGTCTCAGTAGACGTTCAGCTCGTGTCCAGCACTGTCAACAGGTGGATAGGTAAGTCTGTGTGCTGACCTCCCCCCTCCTCTTCCTCACCCCTGCAGAGGACGAAGAGATGGTGCCCTCGAGAGACGTTTCCCGCCATTTTGAGGACCCCAGTTACGGCTACAAGGACTTCTCCAGACGAGGGGAGCACGTGCCCACCTTCAGAGTCCAGGTACGACCTCGGGGCGGGGACCGGGCGCTGGGCTTCAGATTCGCTGTTGTCACAAAGTGGGGTTATGGGGGGGGGGGTGAACCCCCCACAAAGTGCCATTCGGTCAGGTAACCTGTAGTCCGTTCTCCTCAGGACTACAGCTGGGAGGATCATGGGTACTCCTTGGTCAACCGCCTGTACCCAGACGTGGGGCAGCTACTGGATGAGAAGTTCCAGATGGCTTACAACCTGACATACAACACCATGGCGACGCACAAAGACGTGGACACCTCCACTCTGCGGCGGGCTATCTGGAACTACATACACTGCATGTTTGGCATCAGGTCAGCAGCTGAGGATACTGATGATTTGGGGCATAAGCAATAAGGGTGGTTTTTTAGCTACCTCGGCTGTAAACCAGCCTGTGTGAGAAGAGAGAAGACGCAGACAACCTAGACCTTTGTTTGCATGTTTGACTGTTTACCTGAATCCGAAGTCCATGGTCACGCTAAAGCAAGAACTCCTCTTCTAGTATCTCTACTTAGGAATACTTAGGAATAGTTTTTAGCGCATGTGCTGTAATGTCACTTTTACCTGACCCTTTTCTGCTACTTTGAGACGATGCAGTCAATATAAAAGCATGAGGAAGTTTAAATGGAAAAAATATCCATGATCTGTAGTGTCAGTGCCAAGACTAACAGGCCTGTTTCTCCTCCCTCTCTCAGATATGATGACTATGACTACGGGGAGATAAACCAGCTGCTGGATCGCAACTTCAAAGTATATATCAAGACGGTGGTCTGCAGTCCGGAGAAGATCACCAAAAGAATGTATGAAAGCTTCTGGAGACAATTTCAGCACTCCGAAAAGGTAGGCGGCGTGTGTCCTGTGCACAGGTTTTAAATGACAAATATTTCTGGTAATGGGACTATTCTTGTATTTGGAAAAAGAAAATGGCTCTCAGGCAAAGACTGAAATGCATGATCGTAACAGAAGTTGCTCTCTCCCCCCCTCCCTCTCTCTCCCCCTCCCTCTCTCTCTCTCTTTCTCTTTCTGCAGGTCCACGTAAATTTGCTTCTTATGGAAGCGCGGATGCAGGCTGAACTGCTGTATGCTCTGAGAGCCATAACTCGCTATATGACATGAAGTGATTTTTCGTATTTGTTTTTTGTCCTTTTGTTGTTATCCGTTTTTTTTCCATTATTTCTTTGTGTGTGCTCTCGTGGACATTTCAAAGAAGCCTGAATGTGACGTCAATACTTTCACGACGGACGGCGAAAGAAAAAAAAAAAAAACAAAAGACGAAAAAACAACAAAAAAGTCATTTGAACCTACAGCTGGACAAACTGACTTGATGGGGCTGCTCCAATTGTGCCAAAACCCCCCCCCCCCTCCTCAGCATCAGGGGGGCGCGCCTCGGCCCGAAGTCCACCCACGGCTCGTCGCCTGAAGTACGGGAAGCTGAAGGCTAGCGTACGCCGTTCCTGCGCAGCGGCGCTCGCGCGCGCGTGTGCGTGTGAACCTGCCGCGGCGTCCGCGCCAGCGCGCTAGGCTAGGCTAGGCTACGCTACGATGTTTAGTCTCTTTATTCGTATTAAAAACAGTGTGACGCGGTGGCAGCTGAGACTGAGAGGCGCTACCTGGCTGCGCGGCGCGTGCCTGACATAGCGCGCGGCCGGTAACGAGACGGGAGGAGAGAGAGAGAGAGAGAGAGAGGGACTCTGGGACGGGATGCTGCCATGCCCCCCTCCTCCTCCCCCCCCCCAAAAAAAGCACAGCTGCTCATGCTAAGCTAAGCTAACACAAGAGTGTAAAAACTGTCTGAGCCTACCCCGGTGGTTTACTCCTGAGAAACCACCCGCCCCCCTCCCCCTCTTGTTTTTTTTTTTTTTGAGTCTACATTGTGATCCAGTTTATATTTGACCTTTGTAGCCTTTGGAATTTCAAACGCAAAACACTTTTTGCGGAGGAAGACTGCTTCTGCTGTAGAACGACAAACAACAAACTTTTTTTTTTTTTGTTTGTTCTGTTATATTTTGTTCTTTTTTGACACAAAGCTTTAGTCCTGTTAAACAGTCTTCCTGCGTAAGCGCTTCCCTCCTTCGTCCTTATCCTCACTTGTCTTCCATACGAGGGGGGGGGGGGGGAGTGTGGGATGTGGGGGGGCATCTAACATTTTCAGTTTTGCATTTGAATATAAATACCTCTGCGTGTGCTCGTCCTGAGCACTGTTCTTCACCCTTCAGCACCCTGCCCACCCCCCCTCAAAGATGCAAGCGAGGGGGGCGGGAGCAGGGGGGGGGGGGTCGCTGTTCCTTATCTGCATAGCTGCAGACAGGGGATAACGTGCTAGTTATTACTGTTGAAATGTAACCAGTATATGCTGTTTGTTATTGTCTTGTTTACTTCACCCGGTAAATTACTGGATTCAGACGAAGGTTGAAATGGTTGGATGGAAAAATCCAAGAGGAGGAGGAACGTGGAGAGAAGGTACATTTTTATCAGAAGGCTTTGTATGGAGCGTTGAGGTTTTCACAGAGGATGGTGTCAGTTACTGGCGTTTTTATAAAGAATAATAAAGTGTTTTCATATTTGGTGCAGAGCTCAAAACTAATTTTCTTTGATCATATCAGGTTACATAATATATCCCCCCTCTTGTGTGCAATAACACTTCAATGAATACACAAGATCTACCAAACGTGGATTCACGCACAGACATCTTCAAGGCCAAAAAGTATTGTCACCCTGAACAGTCATGCTTCCGAGGCATCGGTGCAGTCCCAGAGTCATACCCTTAACAGTTAAATTTTGTCATTGCCTTAATTGCATAACTGGGGGACACAGAAATATTTGGGAGCGTTCATGTGGGACTGCCCCATTGTCTTTGCCCCTCACATCGGGTGTCAGTTTGTCCATCCCGTTTCGAACACGCACACTGTATACCTTGAGACCACAGACCACAATTACCAAACCGTTCTATGCCATAACATATCCATAATGTAATCATAGTCATTATTCGTTTTGATTGAAGTACTGTAATTTTAATATTGAAGTATAAAATACAGAACTATTGGAGTTGAACGATTCGTGATGTCTGCGTTTAAAACAATTGTAAGGACTGCAACGCTTACAAAAGCAAATGGCCTATTGGAAATTAATTTTGATCAAGGATGTCCTTGTACATGAGAAAATATTCTCAAGTGACACACCTTGCCGTTTTAAAGAATACAAGCGTATTTCCAAAATGCTAAAATACTCCTCAATGACAATGGTGCAACACCTATTGCATGCATTGCAATAGGTTTAACCTTCACAGATTTTTTTTTTTTACATCTATGGGCAATTTAAAAGTTGAATGTGTTTTTTGCTGGAAACATAAGCCAGTTGTGAATTTCTATATCCACATAGTATATCTTTAAGAACTCGTAAGAGATATCACATGACGTCTGAAGTGGCACTGTAATAAACTGGGCACTGGGTGACCCGTATGGGTGTAATAGGACCAGAAGTGTTTGTTTTTTTTTTGGGTCCTGAGTGGGTCTCAACATGTTCCTACTGCGGTCCTAGCCCAACAACATAGCACTCTGTAGTTTATTATCCTTACAGATCAGGGAAGATCGCAAATATCCGGGAATTGGATACCTCTGCAAAAGCTACATCTGTATACTTCCTTGGCGCTGTTTCGCATTCTTATTGGCTGTTTCCAAGAACACGGTGTTAAAAATATGCATTCTTATTGGCTGTTCAAAGAGAACTGGATTAAAACACGCGTTTCATTGGCTATTCCAAGGCAAATGGGGAAACGCTTGGCAAATGATCTGCTTTCTCATGATTGATTATTCCATGTAAAATTTTTAAAATATGTGAAGTGCATCATGAGTTTGTAATTGTGGCTTTGTGAATTATATGGAAAACGTATTGTCGGATTACTGTTAGTTACATTGTAATTGCGGCCTATTACTGTGTTACTGGAAAGCAAATGCATTTTAAGTAGGGGAAGGGTGCCATTTTGTGTCATTTGATGTGATTAACGGATTATGAGGCTGTCACGAGTTTGTGTTCTGGTGGCATCTCTTTGCCATATTTGTGTAATAAAGCTTTTAAAAAGTTACGATGTTTTTAAGCGTTATTATTCAATTCGCAATGTTCTGTCACCCACACAGAAATCATTTTAAGTTATCGCCAACAAAATAAAACATTTTGAAAAAAAATGTTTATTTGTAATTTTCCCATTTTCCATTTTTATTTATAAAGTGCAAACAGTCATTTTTTGTTTCTGCAGGATATGATCAAGGAGACTGGACCCAAACACATGCCGTGTGCCGGGCTCCATACAGGACGCTAAAGTGCATAATTACTGAAGGACATGGGGATGGCTGTGGAGGAGCGAGCTGTATGTATGGGGCTGCTAAGAGGGGGCACCGAGGGGCTCCAGCAGGTTCCCCTGGCTCTGGATTCTGTTCCTCAGCCTCTGCGCCACAGGGAAGAACTCCAACTCCCAGCATGCCTGGTGGACCTCTCTCACATCCTCGCTCATGTTCAACTGGTGCATCAACTCCTCATCTGTCGATAAGCGAGAGAGCATATACAAAACCATTCCTTAGAACAGAGGAATCTGCCAACTGAATCAAACACCAAAAAGCTACAGTTGAGCTCCTAATATATTTGGCTTGCCATGTAAAGACCAACTGAATTACAACAGGCAACACTTGAATGGATTTTCTTTTCCATACACTTCCAGTAAAACACACATAACCAATAGTATTGCACAAGCAGATTTGCATTTACTGAAGGCCTTTTTCGCTTTTTTTTTTTACCTTCTAAGACATGAGATCACAAACATGTGATTAGAATGTTCTTAACTGAACGTTCCATTGCTGATGTCACAATCACTACTGCTAACTGAAAGCGACGGAGTTCTAGAACACAGAGTAAGAATGTTGAAAAAAACATTCCAAAAAAAGTCAGTTCTTCCAAAGGCTGAACGAGCAGCTGTTGTGTCTCTTGAGTTTGTGTGGGCGGAGCCGCGGCTCCCCGTTACCTAGGTACAGGGTGAGGAGGCAGAGCAGGCCGCCGGCCTCCTGCTCGCTGAAGCAGAGCGCCGCTCCGTCCTCGCTGCTGTTCCACAGGGTCTGGCACAGCAGGCCGGCCAGCTGCCAGTCCTCAGGGCCCAGGTCCCGCAGGCAGTCCAGCAGCCTGCCGGGGGGGGGGACGACAGCGCTCACAGGGGTGCTCCCCAAATACCCTGCACCCCAGAGTACTGCTGCAGAGGAGGGGGCGCGCACACAGGCATGCACATATACACACCCATAAACACACACACTCACACACACCACACACACACACCTGGTACTCTGGACCTGGGCAGGGTTGCTTTTAAGGGTCTGCCCGCTAAGTAACTGTCTTTCTCTCTTCGACTGTGAGCCAGAGGTGAAAGTGCCTGTCTAATTATGTGAATGTCTAACATGCGAATCGTATTCCTGCGACTTCGTTTCACAACATTTCCACGTATGACAAATTTAAGGTAACCTGAAATTTGACCTGTTTGGCTTTGAACCAGACATTAACCACCTCAAACGAGTGGTTTAACCCTCACCTCCCAGCCTCATTAAAACTGCCAGGCGGGTTTTTCTTTACCTCGAATTTTAAGATGGCGGTGCCTTTTTTGCGTCACATTTCCCCCCCCAACTCAATTCAGCTCAGTTTTATTTGTTTAGTGCTTTTCTGCCAAACACTGTCACAGAGATGCTTTCCAGAAATGGCCCCCACCAACCCAGCAAGTGAGATAAAAAAAAAACTCCCCAGTGGGGAAAAAAAAAACACTCAAACGGTGGTCTGTTCTTATTCCCTTGTGCACTAATAAAAGCAGGCTTTAAATCTGTACCTCAGGGCTCATGGAAAAACGTGATGTGTGGTGTAGAGTGAATCAGGGCCTAATTCGGGCGGAGGGAACTTCCCCAAAGCGGGCCTTACTTCTGGATCAGCCCCTCCTCCCTCAGAGTGGCCCTCTTGTCCCGGTCCGCCGTGAGGTTCACCAGGACCCCACACGCGGAGAAGCACACGTCCGGGCTCTTCGAGTCCAGAAGGGTCACCAAAAACTGGTGGACTGAGCCACGCACGCACACACGCACGCACGCATACACACACACACACACACACACAGGCACAAACACACAAACACAAAAACATGAAAAACACACAGCAAAACACAGACCTGGTACAGGACACGCTACGCTAGACTAAAACCAACACAAGGATGAATATTAAGAATAAACTAGAGGAGAAGCTCGTTATAGACGGCCATTTTCCTCCTCTATGAGGGAGTACTGCGCTGACTCCCGATCTTTTTTACTTGTTTGTTTATTTTAAAGGGACAACGGACAGTTAGTAACTGCCCCAGAAGCAGCTTGACAGCTAAATTTAATCTGTAGTCCCTTGGCAGGTAAAACATGCATCTTAAGTGTTGCGTGAAAGGTGAAACACGAGGGCCTTGAGTTCGCGCGGCGGCTGTTCCCGTGGAAACGTGAACAGGGTGAAGTGACCGTTGCGGCGGTGTGGCGGAGTTCTGCGGCGGGACACATTCCACACGGGGGGACAGCGCTTCAACCCGCGAAAACCGCGCTCCAGCTCTGGCGAATGATTCACTGTCGGGCCGAGGGGGGTTGCGTGATGAAGCGTGGGGGGGTGGCGGGGGTTGGGGGGGGGACGAGGGGGTACCTTTGTTCTTCAGGATGAAGTCGCGCACCGCCCTGGAGCGCGAGAGGTTCCCGAACACGCGCGTGGCCTCCAGCATGCCGTCCCTGCTGCTGCCCAGCAGGAGCTGCAGCATCACTGCGGCGGGTTCGAAAAACACAACCAGTTACAGGTCTCAGTCACGCCCAATGAAAACATCCACATTTGCATTTATTTGCTTAGCACACGCCCCCTGTCCAGAGGTGCCCAATCATGTTCCACGGAGGACCGAGAGTATGCAGGTTTCCCGACCAATCACTTCACCCGCTGATTAACCAGTGCACTACATTACCACCCGACACTGTACTGCACAATGGTCCCATTTGCTAAACTGATCAGCTGATCAGTCATCGACATCCACAATTGTGCAAAACATATTAAGCTCTGTGACTATAGAACCACAACAGAATTGTGATGAATCAGAAAATATGAAATACGTGCTATTTGTACAAGTGCACTCAAATTATCAAGCAATCTGATTGCCATTTGCCGTGAAAAATCTTTACACAAATTATCCAGCTACATGATTAACATATTGGCCGTGAGACATCATGATTTACTGACGTGCTACTTATTGATTTTCTGTGTGATACTCCTGACTGGCATTTTAAAATAATGGTGTTCCAGAGACAAGAGAAGAACAAAGACGGAAAAAAAAGATTCCTCAGTCGACATTTGATGAAGAGAGGTGGGCGGGGCTTACGGCGAGCGACGGCCAGCTCATTGGCTCTCACCGCGGAGCCCTCCTCGCGGTAGAAGGACAGGTTGTTGACGGCGGCCGCCGCGTTCACCACCAGCTCCTCGCGGTCCCCCGCGGCCCGGAGCTCTGGAACGGGACACAGACCACGGGTTAGCGTCGCCGGGGCGACGGGGTGTCTACTGTTGCCAGGGGGGACCGCGGCGGTAACCAGACGCGCGGTAAGGGGTCTGCTGTCTGCGCGGTCCGAGGAACGGCGGAGTTTTCACAAGGGGCCCGTATGCGCCGACGCACTGGCATGTGACAACGTATAAACTTATCTGTAAACAGACAGTGGCATAACTCAGGTAAGACGTCCAGAGCTATCTAAACTGTCAGCACTGTAATTCCCCATTGAAAGTGTTATTTGGGGCAGAGCATTGCACCCGGTACGTGAGGAAATCGGGTGTCTCGTGGTGTCCTGTGCGCTGAGGCGCTGAAAGGACGATTGCGGGGGTTCAGCACTTTCGCTGACGTCACACACACACACACACACACACAGACATGCACTGTAGCGGCTGGTTTCAGCGGTTAGCTTTACAGTAACCGCCTCCTGGAGCGGAGCGCGCCGCTGGAACAGAGTGTGCTGTACAGGATAGCCTAGCGCGCTGAGTGACGGGCGCTTTGTTCTCACGCAAGCGGCCATTCTGGCTCAAGCGCCTGGTGGCCCTCGCACAACAACTAACTCTCTTTTCTCACCAATTTCTCCCCATAGTGTAGCAGCAGAACAAAGGACGAGCAAGAGAACCCTCAACACACTGTTTCTGCCGAGTTAACTTTGTAGGAACGAAACAGAAAACTCTGTAGGTTTATCAGCGTACAGATTTAAAAGGTTTAAAATGCAATGGAAACTACAGAAATGGCAAAAAACCTCTGACTTCAGGGAGCAAAGCAGACCGTATTTAGATACAACGCTGTATTTCAATATCTGATTGGATAGCATATGCCCTCTCACAGCCTAAGCTTGTTTGGAGTGAGTCTCAGATCGATTGGCAGTTCCTTGGTGACCGGCTTGTATGGCGTACGGTGTTAAGAGTCAAGCATGCATGAAGGCTATTGACAGAATACAACCATCTCTGATGAGCTGTTTGACTCCTTAGCCGTTGTCTTCACTTAAACAGAAGATTTATGAAAAGTTTCATGAATGTCGCTGAATCTTCGGTAAGGCAGTCTGTGACGTGCCCAAATGTGCGTGCCCGTAATGTACCGTTTCCCCCCAGCGTCTGTGCTACTGTGACTCCACACAGCTGCCCGCGCTCAGACACCTGCGAACCAAACGCTGAGCAATCACCTCCCCTCGGACAATCGCCGATATCTCACATTGCGGGAATTAGAATCTCTCGGTCCGTTCTCCCTATCTGTGATTCGCGGGGAACGCAAACGCACCGTAATCCGGCTGCCGTGCGGTACGTGAGCGGGGCGCACGTTTGTTTGTTTTTTTTTTCGTTTGTTTTTTTCGTTCTGACAGTGACGGGAAACTCTTTATGATGACTGGCGCTTTATCTGTGGATGCCTCTGACTCTCTGGTGAGGTTTCGCTGCCTCGCCGGTTTACTGGAGTCGGAGACGTAAAGAGAGCAAAAACAGGATATCGCCGCGCGCCGAGGAGCCAGAACACGGGCGTGGGCCCGGCGGCCCGTGCGCCGTACGTGGGAGTTCAGTTATAACACCGCGTTCAGAACCCGGGGGCAGTGACAGACGCGATGCTAGGCACGCAATCCGCACCTGTCGGTTATAAAAGAAAGAGAAGAAGAACTTTCTCAACTCTCTCTCTCTCTCTCTCTCTCTCTCTCGCTCTCGCTCGCCAAAACCGCAAGCTTTCTGATTTCCTGCATTTTGTTCAGCTCAGATCCGAGAGTCACTGCAAAATGTGTTCTGATAAGACGCGTGGGAAGGCAACAAGGCCCAGCATGGCAAACAAATACGAAATACAGGCTTCAATTCTAAGGTAAAAAACATACATACATACATACATAAATATATTCACACACATGAAAAATAGACAGGCAGATAGATTTCATAGACCAATAGCTAGACATCGAGACAGAGAGACAGGCAGGCAGAGAAACAGATTAGAAAGACAGACAGACAGACAGACAGACTGTAAAATGTTCATAAAAATCAACTGTAAAAGAGGACATGTTCCCCTGCCACAGCACATTTGGTCCCTTCTGGACTCACTCGAGCTCCGTCGGGAGGTGACTGGACTGGACTGGACTGGACACTGGGACAGCACAGACAGACAGACAGACAGACAGAGAGACGGACGGACGGACGAGGGGCCTACCGAGCACGCTCAGCAGGAGCTCCACGCACTGCGCGTCAGACGCCAGGGCCGCGCCCACGTCGGGGTGGATGGACAGATTGGCCAGGACCCTGATCAGCTTGACGAGGACGTCCTCCCCCTCCCCCTCCGCCTCCGCCTCCGCGGGACCCCCGGCGGGGGGCGTGTCCGGGCCCCGGTAGGACAGGAAGAGCCCCAGCAGCGCGTCCCGGGCCCCCGGCTCCGCCCACAGGCGCTCGCGGGCGTCGCCGTTCTTGGCGGTCAGGTTGCCCAGTGTGAAGACGAGGCGCACCACCAGGTCCTAAACGCACCGCCCACATCAAACAGAGAGGGGCCAGGGCAGGAGGCTCGTCATTGCGGCTAGTGCCTTACCACCAACTGTACCTGCGTCACACTGCCTGCACAGCTCACACTGCACCTGTACCGCGTCTCTCATGCTTACCACACACTGTACCTGCACACCGCGTCACACACTGCACCTGCACGCGCTCCAATGCCTTACCGACCACTGTACCCACACGCCCACACCTGCACTGTACCCCGCTCTCTTAATGCTACCCCCACACACTGTACCGCCCCGTTCACACACTGCACCCCTGCATCACACACTGCACGTAACCTCTCTAATGCCTTTACCCGACACACTGTACCTGCACACTGCATCACACACTGCACCTGTACACCGCGTCTCCTAGTGCCTCACCCGACACACACTGTACCTGCACACCGCGTCACACACTGCACCTGCACACCGCGTCTCGCTAATGCCTTTACCCAACACACACTGTACCTGCACACCGCGTCACACACTGCACCTGCACACCGCGTCTCGCTAATGCCTTTACCCGACACACACTGCACCTGCACACCGCGTCTCGCTAATGCCTTCACCCAACACACACTGCACCTGCACACCGCTTCTCTCCTTCTGTCTTTATCAGCAGGCTACATACGAAAATGTCCTATTCTTTTCTCACCTGTCAAGATGTGCTCATGCTGATAAAAAGTAATGTCAGACACTGACAGACACACATGCACATAAACACACACACACACACGCAGACACACACGTGCACACTTACACATGCACACACACAAACACACACGCATGCACACTCACACACCCTCATTCACACATGCACACTCACAGACTCATGCACACAAACACACACACACACACACGCACATGCACACACACATGCACAGACACACACACACTCACACACACATGCACACAAACACTCACACACGCACACACACATGCACACAAACACACACACACACAGACACACGCACATGCACACACACATGCACAGACACACACTCACACACACGCACACAAACACTCACACACGCACACACACATGCTCAGTATTATTATGATTATTTGATGCCTGATTCATAACAGCAAACAAAACAAGGGCAGCAAATGTATATAAAGAGCATGCAAAACGTGCACGCTCTCTATAGCTCGGCCTGTTTCGATCGCTTGCTAACCGTCCCGCAGCTACGTGTATCACACCACCGTCTCAGCAAACAAAGGGGAGGAGGAAAGACACCCAAATTCTGGTCAGACCAGCTTTTGTCAGAAATATCTATTACCCACGAACCTCATCCTGTCTGTGTTTACAGCTTTTAGATCCCTATCTGGGGGATCTCCGTGCCGCAGGTAACCAGGCCTGGGTCGCAGGTTAGCACGGGACCACCGCTGATCTGTGGCCTGAAACCTCCTAGAACCAATCAGGCTGCTCACAGCCACCGTGCATGTGGGTCCTGTCTGCACCTTCAGACGGAAAACGCTTCATATTTGTCTCTCGTGTGACCTGGATTCACTTTTATTGCGCGTTATAAAATGCCTCCATAAAGCAATTATGATTAGCTTTATTGCTACTGCAGGGCAGGCATGGGCTCATGTGCACAAACATTTCAGGCAGTTCTAGCATGTTATATTCACACGATTTTTTACGTTTGTGTTATTTGGCATATTAAAATACTGACACATCCTACTGACCCATCTCATTTAATTTTGTCAGCTTCCCAATACTCAACATTAGTCACCTCACCCCCCCCCCCCCACGCGACCCCCCAACTTCGCCTTGTTCCAGTCGGTGTGCACTGGGAACAGAACCCCGTGAATTCGGCTGAGAGCACAGAGCTCACGTACGGCTCGTACGACCGCGTCCGAGAACGCGACGCGACGCGGCTGTTCCCCCCGGCGACGAGAACGCGCGGCGTCTGCGAACCGTCTGCGCGCTGGAAACGCGGCGGCTTCCTGTGTGAGCTCAGAGGAACACGCCCGCCCGCCCGCCCGCCCGCCCGCCCGCTCGCTCCGCTCCGCTTCAGCGCGCCTCCGCTCTGACATCACCTCCGACGCTCCTCAGACGCTCTTATCCAGAGCGGCTCACAGACGTGCGAGCGCACACAGGTTCAGGCACACGGCAGACGCTGTGTCAGGCCACCAGCGCCACAGCCAATGGCAGCAGCCCACAACATCAACACGAGCCTAGCACATTCCTGCACCTTAACCAACATGAGTTCATTACCCTTGGTAGCTGTTAAAGGGAGACAAAGAGCGACCTGCATTAACCCTTTAAGGTGTGAGATCGCAAACACGTGAGCGGAATGTTCACAACTGAACATTCTAATGCTGATGTCACAACCACTGCTGGTAACTGAACACCCGTGGAGTTCCAGCACACTGACTTAAAATGTTGACTGAAAACATTCCAAAATACCTGATGGGTTTGAGGGCACAGTAGCAAATGTAGCACATGTTACATGTAGGGCTTGTAAACTCATAATGAACGATCAGAGGTCAGAGTCAGGGGGGTAAACAGGTGTTTTCTCAGCCGGCAGCAGAAGAGCATTGAACTGTGTGCAGCAAGGGTGGCGAGGGGGGGGCACAGACACCTCAGGGGGGTGGGGGGGAGGGGTCAGAAGACCTACCTGCTTATTCTGGTGTCTCCTCAGCAGCTGTAAAAACAGGCCGTAGCAGCCGGGGACGCTGGCCAGCGCGGAGCAGCACTCGCTGTAGGAGGACAGCTTGCTGGGGACAGAGGCGGAGGCAGCTTTTAGAAGCGCAGTATAAATAGCAGCTCTTCTCAGGGCCTCAGAGCGCCAGCTCACGCCGAGCGCGTCCAGAGGGCTGCAGTCGCCAAAACGCCCATTCGCTTTTAATGGGCCCGCGCGTCAGGCTCGTTTCAGACCGCGGTCACGTACACGCCAGCCGCATGACGACAGCATGGGCTCTATTTTAAGGGCCGGGTCTGGGTGCCATCTGACCTCATACGGTGCGGTGTGACTCCCCCCCCCCCCGGGCGAGGTAACCCCGCCCCCGCCCCCCGCCCCCGTCCCCGCCCCCGGCCAGGCCGCTACCTGAATATCCTGGCGGCGTTGGTGCAGACGTCCTTGTCGCCGTGGTGATGCTGCAGGACGCCGCAGAGCTCGGCGAACCCCCCGCTGGACAGGAACGCCGGGCGGGTTTCGGGAAGGTCCACCAAGTTCCTCAGGGCCGCCGTCAGCTGGGGGGGAGAGGGCGCGGCGTGAGCGGAGAGTGCGTTTCGTCTTCGCAGAACCGCGCCCATCTGCTCCCTCCCTGTGGGCTCACCGTTAAACAGGGAGGGTTCAGTGGAACACCTGCCGGATTATGACTGGGATCTGTGGGGTGACTACGCTGCCAGTAGAAGCCAAATATATCATCTCAGTCACAGGGTGGAATAAAACTTGCCACAATAATATATGGACCACCCATCTACCCACCCAACTCAAAAATATTCTGGACCCCTCCCCCTTAGACGATAAGCTAAGCTAAGCTAACAAAATAGCCGGGAAACCGTTAGAATGTTGAGGCATCCGGGTTTAATTCTCAACGACGCCGCTTCGCCTGACTGGACGTAAAACCATCAGCGAAACAGAACCCCGCCGCTAACTCAACGTGATCTCAGATATTTCCGCTACGCGCAGCGAGAACCCCGCGTCAGGACTTCAGACTGCGACGCGATCGTCAGGGTCGCTGATTCTGCTCACTTCCTCCGTTGCGTTCGATGGACACGTACTCACTTCCACCATCAGGGCTAAATTTGACATTCATTACATCAGACCCAGAACAAGTGTTTTTAAAAGTGTAAACCCCTGCCAAGTACCTTTTTTTTTACAGAGCACTTTACACAGGGCCACCAGACACAGTCACAGTCACAGTAATCCATCAAAGACCGACGTTCATCTGCAGCGATGTCTGCTTTCAGCCTGTCTCCTGTTCTCACTCATCTTCCTGGCTTCAGCTCGCGGCCGCTGTCTGCTGTCGCTCAGCTGCGCGCAGACACGACGCAGGCGAGGTCAGAGCAGCGCACCGACGCGGCGGCGCGCTGGAGGGCGCGTACAGGAGCCGGGCCGCGTTCGGGGTTAGCCAGGGGAACGGCTCTCGCTCCCCTGCAGAGAGAGCGCCGAGCGGAGGGGTGTTCATCTCGGGACAAAGGCCCCGCTGTCCCGGCGCTCACAAAGACACTCTCAAGGATGAGTACGTCCCGTTCCCCCGCGCCGAAAAAACAGCGGCCAGGGGAACAACGGGGCCAAGATCCCGCAAACAAACACGCCTCCCGCTACAGAGTATGCTCCCTGTACGGCACCGGCACCGCTCTCCCTCTCTCTCTATCTCTCTCTCTCTCACTCTCTCTCTCTCTCACTCTCTCTCTATCTCTATCTCTCTCTCTCTCACTCTCTCTCTCTCTCTCTCTCTCTCTCTCTCTCTCTCTCTCTCTCATTCTCCCTCTCTCTCTCTTTCTCCCTCTCTCTTCTTTCCTCTTTCTCAGAATCTGTTTTTCCCTCTCTCTCCCGACCCCCCCCCATATCTCCCTCTCTCTCCCTCAGTCTCTCTCTCTCTCTCTCTCTCTCTCTGTCCTCCGGTCCGTGTCCTTACTCAGAGTACAGGCCCAGCTCTGTAGCCTGTGCCTCTCCAAACAGATGTTTTTGGGGCCGATGGCGGCACAACAAGGGCGATGAGCGCTAATGTGAAACCCTGAAACACAGAGACTCTGAAACCAGGGTCGGCACCAACAACACGCTTCATCAGTCACAGTGAACCTATAACATACGTTGTTCATTTAGTGCCTGCTTACCATCTGTTCATTTAGTGCACTGCAACTTCAGTGGTTCATTAGGCACTGCATTAGTTACAGTGTGGTCATAGACACGCCATTACATCAGGGTCAGTTAGTGACACGCCGTACTCAGGTGTTTAGGACCGGCAGCTACGATTACAGTGGTTCGTTAGGAACGCCACGAGGGTGTTATTAGGGACAAAGGCCCGCTGTGTCATTATGACACTGCATACTTACAGGTATAGTACACGCATCATCAGTTGGTCAAGCTACACTGCCAGTACATACAGGTGTCAGGACACCAAATACAAACATGTCCTCCGCATACAAAGTATCCTCCTTTACTGCACTGCATTACCATTACTGTGTTCTTGTCACTCATTTCTTCAGTGTTTCTTTGCACTCATTACTTCAGGTTCTTTTTCCTGCTTCTTACGGTGTTCATTCCCTCATATTCCTCTTCTCACTCAGTGCCTCTCTCTCTCTACATGTCTTCTTGTCCTCACTTACGTGTCCTTATTAGTGACACGGCAACATACTGTGGCCTGTGCCTCTCCATAACAGATGTTTTTGCGGCCGATGCGCATTACAAGCGTGTGCTATGTGAAACGCTTAAACATTCTAGCTGACACCATAAAACAGTGGCTCGCATCATACTCATACGACACTGCATTACATTACAGTGTGTTCATTTAGTGACACTGCATTACATTACAGTGTGTTCATTTAGTGACACTGCATTACATTACAGTGTGTTCATTTAGTGACACTGCATTACATTACAGTGTGTTCATTTAGTGACACTGCATTACATTACAGTGTGTTCACTTAGCGAATACTCTTAGCCACTGTTCAACTCTAGAGCGAACCAGTCCTTTATGTATCTTACTGACAGAACTCGGAGTACACTTCACAGTTTAACTGCATAACGAGGACAATAAAACCACAGCCAGCCCCTGATTATTTCACACACGCTCACATCAACACTCAGGGGCTTGGTGTGTTTTTTACAGGACGTTCAGTTCAGCAGATTGGAACAAAAGTTCTATAGGACAAAATGTGCTCCATAAAAAAAATTCCGCTGGAAGTGAATTGAGAAAAAAAAAAATCCAGACAATAACAAAAACAAATTGTGGGTGCTGCACGGTACAAAATGCTCCCGCGAATATTTCACATTTTATTCCCGCTCAAGTGGGGAAAGAAACTTCTGACCGACGACTCTCAATCTTGATTAAACGATAAAAAAGCAACACGGCCAAAAGGAAACAGCAACAGTTTGATGGAGGAGAGAGAGGCAGAAGACAAATGAGAGTCAAAAATGAGAGAAAAAAAGATTGAGTGTGAAAAGGAAGACAGTGAGAAAAGAGAGAGAGAGAGAGTGCGAGATGAAAGAAAGGAGAAGGGACAGAAACAGAGGAAGAGCAAGGTGTGAAATGCCCAGGGGAGGGGGGGGGTGGTGGGGGGGTCACAGAGAGTCCTGCTTCGGGTCCGAGGGGGCTCACCTGGACCAGGATGTGGCCGGAGACGGCGAAGTGGGCGTGGCCGGGCGGGGCCAGGCTCGCCAGCCTCCCGGCCAATCGCAGCAGGGCGGGGACGCACCCCGCGCTCACCAGCGGCGCCAGCAGGGCCCGGTTCCCCGACAGGAACTTGAGCGTCCCCACGCAGTAGAGCGCGGCCTCGCCCGCCGACAGGACGTCCTGCGCGCCCAGCACCGCCAGCAGCGAGTCTGAGGGGCGGAGACACGACACGCACGCCCGTCATCGTCCGCCGCGAAACACGCTCGAAACCCACTGAGCGCTCGCTCTCAAAGAGCAGCCTCGCTGTCTCTCTGTTACCGCCTCACATTCACATCTGACACATCCAACACATCTAACGCATCCAACACGGCCTGCAGCTTACGTTCTCAGTCACATTCGTCAAAGAGGAGACGCGCACCTGATTGCTAGTGAGGTGCTGATACTTGGGACGATGAACATTCCAGATTCTACACTTTTCTCTTTTCTCCTTTACTTAACGAAATGCAACCAATAATTCGTGTCTGTGCATAAGGAAAAAAGGGCAAATCTCAAGGTAAAGTGTGCGTGTTGGGCTTCCGTATGCTCAATGAATGTTTATTGTGCCCCACTTTCCCCAGATCAGATCAAAGAACCGTTTCGGGTGACCTGTAAAGGCCAGGGCTTTTACAGGTGCTTTGGCTACGGTGATGAGATGCAGGCTTTGGGGAGTCTCACCTACGATGGAGTTGTTTTGGAAGAGCGCGTCGTTGTTTTCGCTGCGGCTGATCTTGAAGACCAGCTTGCAGATATTGAGCAGATTGTTCCCGCTGACGCTGAGCTGAAAATAAAGAAGGGACACAAAACACAAGACGTCAGCTCTTTCCCTTCATAACTAACAATAAAAGTTCATGTTTTTTTACCATGATTTTTCTGACAGTGTAATATCAATTACAGTAATTTTAAGTCAACTGTAACAGTGTAATATAAGGCTAAATAGCCTCTAACAGTTCATAAGAGTCGAACAGGGACAATACATTCCTGACATTTAGCAAACACTCCTGCTCAGCAGCTTTCTGCATTTTACACAGCAGGATACATACTGAAGCAATTTAGGCTAGGGACCTCACGTACAACAGCAGTGTCCTCCCTGGGAATTGAACCAACAACCTTCTGGTTACAAGCTCACTTCCTTAACAATTACACTTGCACTTCTGCCCACAAGATGCAATCTCTATGCACTCTGTATGTACGATATCAGAGTAGATTTTCCACCGAGCGTTTAGCTGTGTCTGTGTGTGTCCTCCAGCAGGGTCAGAGAGACGGTCCCACTCACAGCCAGGATGAGTTTGGCCAGCTCCAGGGTGAGCCGGGCGGAGTCCACGTCGATCAGCTGGAAAAGGGCCCTCAGGAGCACCGCCCGCCGCTTGCACTTCCGCCCCAGCAGGTCGCCCTCTCCCAGAATGCAAAGCAGGCGCTGGCAGGCTCTGCAGAGTCCCTCCACGCTGTCCGTGCCATCTGAAAGGACATTCAGAAATACAGAAATCTGCACGCTAGATTCACTCAAGCACTCAGAACCAGAACTTTCTACATATGACACAACCTTTCAGTATATCTTCCCATTTCCAGAGGCTTACTTCGTTCCCTCTCCCATTCACTGATCAGATTAAGTACAATACATACAAGAGGCGCTGTACATATTGGGCCTGATTGACTTAGACCTGTAGCATGTGCAAAACCTTTCAGCAAACTCTAACCCAATAACATGACCAATGATTGTTCATGGCATGTGTTTTGCTCCGATCATTGGTTGTGTTATTAGTTTTGCATGAGCTAAAACATTTGCACATGCTAAAGGTCTTAGTAAATCAGGCTCACCGAGTCACACAAAACTACTTTTGAAACTTGGGCATCTGGTTTAAAAATTACCTTTCAGTTAAACTTATGCAGGATGTCAGTGTTAATGGGTTAAAGCATTATGTAATACATGTATCATTGCTAAACCTTTACAGGTTTTTTTTGCCTCAAGAATTAATATTTTCTCTGTGCGGAAGAAGGCGTGGGTCAACAGAATTCCAGTTTATTTAATGGTTAACCAGAGTTAGAATCCGCCAATCTAGTTCCAACTCTAAACAGTGTTTTATGCATGAGCCAAGAAGCACTTGGTATATTTAAGGATAAATATTTAATATTTGTCTTTCAAACTCGATTCCATTCAATTTTAGAAGGACTAAAATATTTACTTTTATTAGATTTCAATTCTTGACATTTTCTCACCCTCACAGTAAACATAGAGAGTTCTGTACTGAAATCATTTCATAGAAACCCCCAAACCACCCTTTTTCCACAAATAATAATGTTTATTTGGGGTGGTGGGGGGGAGGGTGGGCAGGGGGTGGTGCTTTTTTTGTATTTTTCTTCCATCACAACCTCAAGCCATGAAGAAATTCAAACTGCCGCAGATCACCGTTCAGACCGGCAAGATATGAACGCGATAAAGGCGCACAGAAGCGAAAATCTCTCTCCCTCGCCGTTATTTCGCGGTTTCGTTGCGAAAGGCCCTCACCCTGTGGGACGGACTCCAGCTGCTGAAGGAGGGGGGCGACTCGAGTCTCCCAGAATGCACTTTCCTCCAACTGGCCTTTCGGTTCCGCTCCTTCCAAATCTACAGCGAGGAACAGCAAAGAGCTACAATCACAAGATCCGACTTCAGAAAACGAAGACATGCTGTGACATATTATGGCTACTCATCCCAGCAGGGTTTGAATCGAAAATAGCACTAAACTGGTCATAAAGTCCCTATGAGGACTTTTCTGTTAAATAATAGAACCCAATGCATTTCCTCAATTTGAAGATTTAAAAAGGAACTGACCCATCCTCTGCAGTCTTGCTGCTGGTTTCTGGTTAAATAAGTGACTTGTGTATTTATTTGCAGATACTCATTTCTTTTCTGTTATTCTTGGCAGAGATTATTTGTGTTATACACAAGCTTTCATAGGCCCTGCGATGGATTGGCTACCTGTCCAGGGTATATTACTGCCTCTTGCCCAATGCACACTGGGATAGGCTCCAGCCCCCTGCGACCCTGACCTGGAATAAGTGGTTTAGAAAATGGATGGATGGATGGAACACTAATTAAGAGAACTGATTAGATTTTCAGCCTCCTTTGGATCAAGACGTTGTGGCCTGTTAGTCAACTAGTGTTTGTCCTCAACATTCACTTAAAAGTTCACTTTTTCTACATAAACATCAGAGTTTTTGACAAACTGTGTTTACGGGGAGAAAAAATCTTGGTTTTAACTGTTAGTCAAGGATGTTGATTGAATTACCAGCCTGTACATGAATGTATTTCATATATATACGGAAAGAGAGCAACATAAAGGGATATAAAATCTGATGAAATTTAGATGCCTTTTCACTTTAATCTAATATTAAAAGATATGCCATATGTTACTTCTACCGTGAACAATTTCCATTTCCTGACGTGCCAACGCCAACATTTTTAAATAGCCGCAGAAATGTTAGCGCTGGTTCACAAGTTCACCCTCTCAAAATAAATCGCTCTGGAGGAAGTTTCATACGGGTTCAAAGGTCACCGTTCGCATCTGCACTTCCCTGTTTTTTTTGTTTTTTCCACTCAGACACTTCGCGACACATTTGCATATCTGTCTAACAGTCGCAGGAAGCAGTCGCCGCCGATCGCACCGCCTGCAGCCATTGGCTGCCGCTTTTAGAACGTGGGAGAAAAAAGCCCTTAGCAACAGGGCTTAGCGGTTTAAAGTTCTCAACAGAGCGCAGCTCCGCAAGACAAAAAACAAAAGGCGTGCGGGCGACTTCTTTTCTGAGACACTGCCCCGAAACAAAAGAACAAATTTTACACAGCAAAACTCTCACGCACCTGAAACAGTGTTCTACACGCACACCTTGTTCAGGCCAAGTAGTACACACACACACACAAACACATATACACATACGCACACACACATACACGCAAACACACACACACGCACACACACACACAGTCTTAAGAGGACGAGGTCCGTAGATGTTTTTTCTGTGCAGACCTGTTGCTGGAGCAGATGACTTTACAGGTGTCTCAGCACTGCCAGGACGGGATGTTCCACTGGATGACCGGAGACACAGACAAGAAGCGGACATGAGCACAACACACACAGCGTCGTGGGCGGACTGTCGCGTCAGCGATCTGTCCGCAATTTAACAGTACCTCAAATTTAAGCGCCCAGCTACACATCAACAAATGATAATTATTAACATAAAGAGAAAGAGAAACGAGAGAAAAAAAACGGCAAAGTCAAAAGCCTGCATGATGGAATTTCAGTTCACATGTAAACAATCCTGCGTAAACAAGTTGTGTCCGTTAAAAATGTTGACATAGGGCCCAAAAACGGTGCTGTCGCATCTTTAGGTACACTGCATCACGGGAGCCCGGTGTTAGCAGTGCTAGTTTTTTCCCCTCACAGATAATTATGAGTTACCTTCGCGCCACAAGATGTCACTGTGGTAATGTGGGAACGGCGGACGTGCCAGTTTCTCTGCCTCGCTACGCGAACGACGCGGGCAGGGGCACGCTCTCCACGCTCAACATTATCACAGATCATAGATCACAGCCTCACAAAGACACACACGCGTGTGTGTTTTAGCTCTCTCTGGCTGTAGTCTGTCTGCTTTTATATCACACTCTGGATTGTGTTCTAATGAAGAACGTCCGTTTCACTTGCAGGATAAAAAAGAGCACATATTCTTATGATAAGGTTGGTTTGGTCAGGATTGCAATCTATTTTCTTTGAAATTATTTACCTTTTATAAAATTACTATTTAAAATCCCAAAAAATACAGTGTAATTGTCAGGTGTTTTGGAAGGATGGGAGACCCCCTTTTAAAGTCTGTATAAATATGACTGATGGTGTTTGAGACAAGCCGGAAATGCACACTTCACTATTCATCATATTGGTTGGCCTCAAAGAGACAACACTACTTATACAAACAACTGCAATGAAACATACTGTCCTTTGTACAATTCTGCAGGCAGAGCTTGAACGCATAGCTCAATCGTAAACAAAATGTATTCAAAGGTTCAAAAAGAAAATTAGGATATTGGACAGGCTGCTACTTTAGTCAACACACATACTTTAAATTATTTATCAAAACACTAAAATATGGATTGCATATTTGGTGTTGTCACCATAGAATGCCACCATAGTTACCACCTTGCAAACAGAAACCGGAGAGGAGCTCCACCAATCACAGGCAACATCGGTGACAACAAATAGAACAATGTTGACATTGACTGGTGGATAATTACTTCCCAGGTTCCCTTCAGGGTAAAGCGACTCCGCGTCCCTCTCACCCGTGCGTAATTCTCCCGGCCTCAAAGCAGGAAGTCAGTCAAATGAGATTCCTCGGGAATTGTCTCCTCCCTTCAGTTACGTCAGCCCTGTCACAAACAAGCTCGCCGCAAACGTGACAGCAAGGCCCGGACCGTTCCTAATTCAAGCCGGCCCCGTCCGACGCACGACCACACGCTGACCAAATCGACTTACCCCGGGATAAGTAATCCTATTTTAAATCTTCCCATTGTTTACTCCGGCGAGATAGAAGAGGGTGTAATGACATTTCCAGACTCTCTCCGAATGTCGCTCCGATCGGCGCGGGGCGACAAGAAGGCACCTGCATTTCGCCCAACGTCAAAAGACGCCGCAGGAAAAAAAGGCGAGCTCTGCTGAATGTTTTTCGGGGAAACCCGAAAGCCTCTGATTGGACGCAAAGTTCAACGGCGCTCCTCTGTCTTAGTCGCGCCGCGCGCGAGAGACATGACCTCATCCCCTGTCTTCGGGGCGAGCTCAAAAAAAACACGCCAGTTAACGAGCAGGCCCGGGCGAGCTCCGCGCAGATGGGCATCTAAATCTAATAGAGACCCATTTGGAGCAATAACCCGAAGCTCTGAGTGGATTCATCGTCCTCCGACTTCTCCGAGGGTCCATTTCTTCATCTCGGCACAAGTATGGAAATGGTATTACACGCAGGGCCCCTGTAATTGTGTTGGAAATGGAGTGTGCGAAGCAGACCTGGGTCAAATACACATTTGTTTTGGATTCAAATGCTATTCTGGGCTCTATTGATCTTGCCTGGTTTAACTGAGCCAGCCAGTATGACCATGAAGGTGGGGTTAGCACTTTTTGAGAGTATTTCATTGGTTCCAATACAACCAGACAAGATCAGTAAAGCGTAGAAAAGTATTTGAATCCAAAACAAATACGCATTTGACCCAGGTCTGGTGCGAAGACTGGGCGTGCTCGTGTGTGTGCACATAATCCCCGCAATCAAAGAGGAGTTTTGGTAACAGGAGAAGCTCTGAAAGGTCACCGAGACCACGTCCCGCAGTCGTATCGTATTAAGGGACACGGGGTGGGCGGGACTGTTCATGGGACCCGCCCTATAAAAAGTGGCGAAACACTTGTCGGCTGTGTTGCAAGCGTGAGAAGACCCAGCTAAACGACAGCGAGGCGGTCTGCAGGTCTCTCAGGGACGGAGTAAGAGGCCTACCTACCTTTCGCCAGAGGGGGAGCGCGGGCGAGCGGTCTCACGGTCTCCTTGGGAACAGGCTCCCGTTAGGCTCCGCCCCTTCAGCGGGTCGTTTCCGTCGCCACACGGCGCCGGCCAGCGCTCCTCCGCAGGGGAGGAGTCCGAGCCCTTCTTCTTCGGGCCTAAACAGAACGACACGTCACCACTTCGACTTCATCATTATATTTTTTGTTCACACATTTGTATACACATTTGGAATGTAGTGCGTACACATATACAGTGCGCGCACGTGCTATAATCTGGCAGGATAAGCCATATTCTTCTAGAGTTTTCTCCAGAGATGTGGAGGCAGAAACAGCACGGAGGCAGCAGGCCTGCCGGCCGCTCCCGCAGCCTTACATTCCTCCGACGGCTTGGCGGGCGGGACCCTCGCCGGGGGGCACGATTTGAGGGGGCGGGGCCGCGAGCCGCCCGCCCTCCTGCACTGCAGCGGGTCGGGCGGAGGTCGCGGGAGAGCCGCCGGGCCGTCCGGGTCATCGTCCGGAGGCGCGGGCAGTTTGGGCTTCTGCTCCGAAAAAAATAAGAAAGAAATAAAACTACGTCATCAAGCAGAGGGATCACTGAGGCCAAAGTCAGCCCTCCTCATGCACGGCTGTGGAATCTGCACCAGCATAATAACCCAATAACCCAACACTGAAATAACCCAAGACTTTCACCATAAACCCTGTGTTATAGCAGGGCTGGGTGAGGCAATGGACAGCACATGTCAAGTCAAAGTGAAGTCAACCTTATTTATAAAGAACATTTAAAAACAACTGACATTGACCACAGCTCTGTACAATGTGTGCAGCTTGTTTATTAGGGAATGTGCCTTAATTTTTAAAAATAAACTCAAGCTTGATTCACCAGGTCAGCAATGAGACTGCAAAGAGCAAGAGGGTAACCAGAAGGAGGGTGGGGGGGGGGGGCATTTAAATGGACAGCACATCTCTCTGTTATACATGTTCATAATGTACACTGGGAATGTTAAACATTACACTGGAGGAGCAGCCAGCTGTAAGACGTGGGGCTCGGTAGAGGTCAGGTAGAGCGACGATGTCACGGGGCGATGAGTGCGGTTCCTTTATTGTTTTCGACGGCGCGAACGCTCAAAATGGCAGGATTTCCGCGAAACCGAACCCGAACGCGACCGCTTCCTGGGGCGGCCAGGGGCCGTTACAGTAAGAAGCCGGCGTGTCACTTCCTTTTTACAGAGCGATGCGAGCGGTGTGGTGGAGCCTGCTCTCCGCAGGGTCCCTCTGCATGAGCTTTCCGCAGACACATCAACCCAACACCTGCCATCTCAGCCTCGCTTTCACCTGGGGAACATTCACAGACTATTTCCTTTTCATTTTTATTTATGTATTACTTACTTATTTATACATTTATTTATTTATCTATCGATCTGTCAGCTGTCTGTCATTCTTTAATCGCACTGTTGTATTGATTTTTATTGTTTTCATAGATTGTTTCCCATGTAAAATGCATTGCATTGCGTTCAGTTTTATGAAATGAGCTATGCCAGTAAAGACTGATTGATTGACAGATACCGGGGCACACCATGAGATCTGATCTCCGTCAGGATACTGAGCCTGTTTCTGCTCTGAACTATTTACCCTCCAAAATGTTGGTTAGGTGACTGTTGATGTTGGTGAGATGACTAATCAACGTTGGCCATGAAGGTCGATATGACACTGATTAGTGGGGCGGAAATGAAAGTTCTTTTATGTCGGTAATTTGATGGGCACAAAACACCGATCGGTTATAGGTAGAAAAGTGAAAGACAAATGTGTGTCCTTTAACATGCACACAGACAAAAAATGAAAACAGACAGCCAGCCAACATTTCGGCCCGCAACGTGCGAATGATGTCATGGATGATGTCACCTGCTCTCTTTTCTAGGAGAGGCCTGTGGCAGCTGGGAATGCTGTTCTTTAATGGCAGTTGTTGCAAATCTGAAACGACTCCAGTTTAGTCGTCTAGCAGACACTCCACTCAGAGCACATTAGGGCAGTCGGCGCAAGAGCAAAGAGCGAGGCTATCTGACGTACGTGTTCCAGGGGCGAAAGCCGTTTCCCCGAGTTCGGCCTCGAGTCCGATTCTTCAAAATTACGAGCGTAAAGGCTGAAACGACAAGAGTGCGTTATGATTAGCATGCTGCAAAACCGAAGAACACAACGACACTTTTAACATATAAAACTACCAAAGTGATGTATCCTAATATAAGTGTTCTGATACTACTGCACAGTACTGCTGGACAAACTTGGAAAATCAAGCCAATGAAATATTTCTATGACTTTGTGCCATGCAACTTCTCACCCCTTCATAGCAATAAATAAATGCATACATTAAAAATCCACAGCAAATGTTAATCTTTTTTTGTTGGGGCCAAAACAAAAAGATTAAATATAAACTAAAAATCAAAAAAATCGCATTCATGAATTATTGCACGAAGCACAATGTGTGGTCATAAAAAAGCAATATCATTACACAAAGGGTGAGACCAGCATGAACTAACTGAATGACGGTTTTAGACACTATTACTAAATATGCACTTAAGTTTGAACGATATTAGGAGGAGGTTAATATCATCATTACAACTCCACACACCGTCTTGGGTACGTGTAACTAAGAACAACAATAGCAAAAAAAGCCAACAGTTCTTTTTAGAAAGTACCCAGGTTATGCTTGGTGCAGTGGGGTATGCCCACACAGGTAAGCAGCGCTTTCCTCGTGACCAGGAGCGTGTCTCGTAACAATCACACCTGTCCTGAGGTCTCCCTGATTGCGCGTGGCAGCTGTATCATACAATCTAATGCACCCATGTAAACCCGCGGCACACCACGGCTCTATTCCCTAGTCTAGTTTCCAAGTTTAAATTTTGCCATAAAACTGGTAACGCCGCAGTTATGATAAGTGTCCTGACCTGAAAGTAGACGGCGGTCTGGCCTCAGAGGAACGAGACGATGTCTGTCCGAATAGGTGCCTCTGGTCATCCTTCGGTGTGAAGGGCCTTCGCGTGCTGACCGCCTTGAGGGACCGCCGGGCTTCGCTTATAATCTCGGCGCTCGTCTTCTTCTTCGGACACGGGCTCAGGTAAAAAGGCTCGCGTTTATCGCATTTTTTTTCCACAGAAGACATCGTCCACGATTTCCGAGGTTAACGGAGTTGGACGACGTTAAACGTATTCCATAATTTCTCGACCAAAGCAGGCCCAGGTCTGCGTCCACTGCATTTGAAGAGAATAACACACAATCTGAGAAAGGAAGTTAAGAGAGCACGAGCATGTAGCTACATCTTGTTCACTTTATAGTTATTTTAATATACATGCTTAAATCCAGATTTCTTTGTAAATCACTGAATTTACACAGGACATGCATGTTATTATGATTAATTTTAGAATATGGCCTTGGTATGGAATCGAATGAAACATTTATTATGATGACGTGTTGACAGTAACGTTACAACTGCACGAACGCTAGCTATAGAAGGCGGCTCATTCATTGGTGATACAAATACGTTCATTGAACATTATTTAATGGCAGAGCTGCTATACCTGTTACCAAAAGGCTTCGCTCTTCAACGTAAATTAGCATACAAATGAACGTTATAAATTGATAAACAGGAGTAACGTTGTTTGTTATAAACTAGAAAGGCTTTTTGTTGTTTTCTTTATTTTGCTACTGTTGCATCTCCTCTTAACTGAAAGACAACAATACAAAATTGGTACACTGCTTCTCGCTTGACCAGCCAACTACAAAACATTGAGGTTAATTTTAATGATTTTATGGCCGATGAAACATGATGGCTGTATTCTAGCAGGAGAGTCTAGTTGAGTACACTTTCCGTCACCATGGTAACCAAGCACACCGGTTGCAAGTGCACAACTGGTGATGTCAACAAACCATTGTGATAACGGTACACGCGAGGCAAATTAGCTAGTCAGCTAGATACGTACATTAATCTTAAATAATACTTAACACGTAGGCTAAGTCTTGTGAAACAACTGTATAGACGGCTGGTTGCAACTGTTGATGAGACCAAGTTATCACCTCGCAAGGTGACTAACGCGAGTCTCTAGTTAGACTAACGTATTGAAAAAAACAGTCTAGCCAGTTAACCAAAGTGCACTTACCATCGCTTGGTAAACAGTATAAAGGCGGTTAACTTCCGATCGTAAAAAACTATCAATTCAAAATATTCGCTCAAGTTTAGAAACTTGCTTGCTATCTACACCTCACTATTACTACGGGAGGTAACGCTAGCTGTAGCTGGCTAGCTTGCTAACAGTGACAAAGAGGGACGCACCTCCCACCCGAAAGAAACACTTTTGTCACGTGACAAGACAGTCGATTACATCAGAAGGAATATGGTACGATGTTTGTGGGATATGTGTAATTTAGCATTGTATGGGATTGGTTTTATGATAGGCTTATCAAAATCCAGTTGACTATGCTGATCATACCCAGTAAATATTTCCCAAACTGTTAATATGATATTTTCTCACCCCCCCCGCCCCCCCCCAAAAAAAAACACAAAGCCAAATATGTGCACAACATGATCAATTATTTAGATTACAGTCAATGAACAGACCGTTTCTATCATGTATTACTTTTGTACTTTTCCCTAAAACTTAAAATAAATATAATTTTTGAATTTTAAATTGTGTTTTTTGCAAAGGTTTTCAAAGTGAATACAAACAATTATGTTTTGTTGTCTTGTTGACCTCTTACAGGAATGAGTGAAACCGCAATAGTGGTAAGATCTTGGCAAAGCCCCTGATTTTAAGTGAAACTTGTATGATTCAGATCATTTCTGCTGCTAGAAACCTGAAATACCACACCAAAGCATCAGTGATCCTTTCAGATTTGTTGTCAGTCTACGTATCTCTCTGTGTGGCTATTGACAGAATCTCAAGGTTTAAAATTGTCCTTGTATCATGCATAAATATTGCCATCAATCAGGTAACTTTGCAGATTTCTGTAGCAAGGAGAATTGGTGTCAGTGTATCTAATTATGTAATCTGACTATTTACATGCACTGGTCGGTTTCTATGGCAGCAACAACTTTTGTTTTTATTAACTGATGAATTTTTGCTGCCTCGTAATTATCTTAATTTTTCTGATCAATACAGGAATCTAGAGAGGAACAGTTGGTCCTTGGTTTTTGGGGTATGTTTCACATGTTCATGTTAGCAGTTGGGTTTTAGTGAGTCAAATCTGTATATTTTAATCAGTAAAACCATTAAATTGTATTCATGCATATGGACATTCAACCCATCTGTATAAACACAAATAATCTTCTAAGCTGTTGGTTTTTCGAACATAAGCACATGCCTCCATACCTGCATAGGTGTATTCAAAGGTGCGATCAGTCATTTCATGACAAAACAAATTGCTGTCTGAATGCATTTCCATAATAATGGTAATAATAATGCTGTCATCATTATCAGGTTCTACGGTATGAATGTTTGTGGATCTGTTTCTCACAGAGCTTCTAAAGATCAGGAGGAATGACTTGGTTTCTCCATCACAGTGGAAGGATAAAAAAAATCAGCATTATTGCCTGCTTTTCACGAATCATATCCTCCTCTGCCATGCCCTTGCATAAAAAGCGATGATGCTTTCGCACATTAAGAGCAAAATGTCCTGCACGGCTCGTGCACAGGAGAGCCAGGGATTAGTCACCGAGCGGTATGAATGGAGCATTACAATGAAATTAATTGGATGTAATCAGAGGTTCCTCGCGGATTTATTGGCCAATCAGTATTCATTTCAAGAGCGAAATCAGGGCTCAAATGGCTTTTTGCACAAAAGGGCTGTTTCTGAAGATAGTGCGTGTCCTCCGTGAGGTGGTGCGTGTGGCTGTGTTTGGCATCCCATTCGACATAGATTATCTTGCCCCGTACATCAAATGAGGGGTTTTTAAAAATTTCCCCCTTTATAATCTTTACAGAGACACGCAACAAAAAACGAGATGAGCAGAATATATTGATCATCGGTATATTTGTTTAAGCAGTTTATCCCCAAGACAACAAATGGATAATGATGTATTGATTCAGTGTAGGACCAAGTGTAGTGAGGGGGAACCTTTGTTGGTTTCATTCTCAGTCTGAAGTCTCAGGTTCCAAGTGAATTTTTGCACGTTCCTTTGTGTTATTTGTAGACAGACGCATGACAGAGGAGGCCATTGTTTTCTGCAGCTGAGTGCATTAGCAAGGCTGGTGGGAACTCTCTGTGGATAGATTGTTTCAGTGTATCCTCGTGGTCCGTGTTCCTTCCTGGTTGTGTTGGAGACCATTTCCCATGATCCATTGTGCGTTGTCAAGGTGGCACTGTTTGTGTTTTCCCCTCTCCGTTAGCTTATAATGTCCAGCGTCTTCAGTACAGGGAGCATAGTGCATAGGCTGCAGTTATAAATCACTAACACAGAGGCCTTTTGTTCCAGTCTGTGGTCTTAAATGTACATTAAAGCACACAGTTCACAGTAAAATGTGTGTTTGCCTAGCAGACTCCCTGATCCATAGTGGCTTACACTCTGTTCACGCATCAGACTTGAAACCAGTTTAAACTGGTAAGTGGCCCCAGTTTGCATTCCTATTTGAAATCTTTAGCATGTAAGTTTCATGCCAGTTGTAAACTGGATGCACTGGATTCCAGTACTCCTGAATCGGTGGTTTCCAGTTTTTAAGAATGGGTTTGAGCTTAAAATAAATGCTCTTGCTGCTTCCATAATTAGTTCATTTAAATTTTTTAAAAAAAATTTTCCCTACACCTGCTCTGGGTTTTGAGGGCTCCTACACCTGCTTAGAGTTCTGTAGGTGCCTACACCTGCTCAGCGTGCAAACACACTGCCCTCTGCAGTTGACCTTTCACCATGGGCTATCGACTTGGTTGTGAATGCTATACTGCTTTGCTTTGTTTATTTGTTGCTGTTTTTTTTAAAATCCGGTTGTGGAGTTTTTCAGTCCTATTTCAAGTGACTAGCATGAAGACCGTGTTGTACATAGATACATACCTGTATACAGGTAGAAAATGTCCAGCAGTGCAGAATAGCTGTTGCTTGTGGTTACAACAGCGATGGCTCCTCTTGGGACTGCAGTTTGCAAACGTCAGGTTAAATAGCTTTCCCAAGGGTACCAATGGCAGTGCCCCACCTGGGAATGGAACCCGCAACCTTTCCCCTAAACACCATGCTGCACTGCACTGCCCAATCCCATCATGCATTACGCATATTATGCCGTCTGCAGACAATCACGCTTATCAAGCTGAACACTGCGCTGAAAAGAGTGCAGACAGCTATAGCCATACGTACATCCCCCAAATGTTCACATCCTAATTTCACTGGGCTATTGTGTATGTGCGAATCACAAAAATACACACGTGTATCTGAAGTTGGGAAGTATGAAGACCTTGTATTACAGCACGACACAAACATCAATGTGCGGTATTATCATAGAAAATCTGGCTGTGGGGAAATTAACCAGCGTGCATAAACAAGGCGCTTTATGATTTCTGTTAACGTAGAGAACGGGCTGCCTTCCTTCTCTACACAGAAATGCGTTTCCAGCCGCCTGCTCGCTCGCAGTCGTCCTCCTCGTCCGTGAAATGACACGTTGCTCGGCGCGCGTCCTCCTCCGCCCGGGGTGGGGGGGGGTGGGGGGGTGAAGCGAGATTTGCCCACGCTTTGCTTTTTAAACGACGAAGCAGACGGATCGCCGCTCTCTCCGTTAGTCCGGCGACCTTCGACCTTCGCTCAGACCGCAGTGACGAGGCGTTCGGACCGCGCGGTCTCGGCAGCGAACAGGGCCGCTTAACCGCCCCCCCCCCGTCGCCACGGTTTCCCCAGCCCCGCCCTTTCACTCCCCGACGACAAGCGCTCACCGAGCCTCCGAAGACCTGGCTCTTCGTTTCACACGAAGCGAAACGCGGGTCTATTTATAAATACAAATAAATGGATGAATAAATGATGTGTGTTTCAGCTCCCGAGTTGGAGTCTGACTCATCCTAATTGTCCTTTCATAAGCTGGTCTTCGGTCGTCTCTCAAATTCATTACCCGGTTCTCTCTGTGAGCAGCCACTTCTTCACATTTTGGATCAGGAAAATTCATAAATAAAAGCTCTCCGAACTAATATTTGTCTGACATTGAATTTTTTAAAATCATGAATCATGAAGCACAGACTGGGCTCATTAAAAAAGAATAGTGCAGAGTACTCGTGAGAGAGAAGCCAATATGAAATTATACATGAATTGTTTGCCTATTTGACTGTTTTTGAATTTGACTTATTTGACACACACAATAATAAAATTAAAAGAAGGCGACCTGGGTCACAGTTAAATGGCGATAAATGACTTGCCAAAAAGGCAAGATTGACTACTACGAACAGATTAATGAAAACATGGGTCTGCATTACAAATGAGAGAAAATGGCCGTGCTCTCACTCTTACACAGTCTTCGCGCTGCGAGATGTGCAGAAGCGCACTGCAGACTGATCTGAAGCGCCCTGACCCGGGAGAAATTTCTCAGACATCCAGCTTTACAACCGTCCATTCGATTTGTCTGCAGCTGCTCAACGTGAGGAGACACGCACAATGCACGCGTGTGATATACAGTTTTATCAATATGCATAAACGACTCTGGACAGCCAAGATACGCTTATGCATTCAGAAGATTTTAAGTGAAGATTTCATCGAAGGTTTCCGCTTGACTATAGGTGGTCGGCTGCTTCATGGCTCGTGAAATCTGACAAGATTTTTCCATTAGACCTTTATTTAGCAAACCACCCCCCTTTTATTAATGTGAAATATACATATAAGCAATCTTGTATTTTACTGGTTGGATTTAAATAGCTCTACATGCTTCATTCTCTTGGATACAGGGCACCTGATTGGTTTACAGCGTCAGCTGGCCCTGCCCAATCAGAGGACATCACCAAGGTGCTTCCCGCCAATGAGTGCGGCGGACGGTTTTCTGTAATTTCATTGTCACTAAGGGAGGGAAAACGTACAGCCAGGGCAGTTGGCTGTAGCCCAGAGCAGCAACGTAACGTTGCTCCTTTAAAGCCACAGAGAGATTTTATGGCTGTAGATGTGCGCTTTCAATAAAAAACAGATTAAAAATAAAAAAAAAAATAATAATCACTTCTCAGTGAATTGAATACGGAGCGCAAGGTGCCCACCCGTCTGACATTTTCGCGTTCGGTTTCGCGTCACGTGGACGTGTGCATGCACTCCGTTATCGTTCTACCTTAAAAGGTGTTGTGTCTCCCTGGCAACCGTCTCCGAGCGGGCAGCCTCTGGACATAAGCTCATTGATGTCGAGAATAAAACTGTCGTGGGGGTGGGGTGGGGGGGGAGGGGGGGGGGATGGGGGACGGGGAGAGGAGGAGGAGGAGGGAGGGGAGGGGTGCAGAATCTGCGCTCTCTTCCCTGTTGCGCAGAAACCTGGCCATTCATGATTCCTCAGGAAGGGCCGGGGGAGGGAAGAAAGGGTTCCTGCGTCACGCGGGTCCTCCGATTCATAACGCTTCGCCCCCCCATCCCCCCCTCCCCTTCTCCTTCAGCCGGAGAAATTGTTCCGCGGGACAATACTCAGCGGTGCGATTTTCTATTACACAGAGGATTTATCAACACAATGGGTACAGGGTGACCGGGGGGGGGGGGGAAATGGCAGAGAAGCAGACTATTCAGGTTTTCTTTTGTACAAACAAACGCCTTTCTTTTTAAAAAAAAAAATTTTAAGCTGTGTTTCACCATGTTTTTGCTCCATTCAAAATAGTTTGAAAGAAATGAAATGAAGGTCTCCAGAGGCACTGTGGTGACATTATCTTTTTTTTTTTCATTTTTTTTTTCTGACAATAACGAAAACAGCTAATTTTCTGTCTCATTCAAGACAGACTTATTACATCTACCCTCACAGTTCTGATGGGTTTTTAGTATAAGCCAGAATAACCAAAAAAACAAAAAAAAAAGGTCATTTACTTCACACGGTTTTTGCAATTCACCACTGTTCATTGCTGCATGCTTGGTTATTTGTCTTGAAGAGCTCAACCAGGCGCAGTCCACCAAAGCACGTGCAATCAACTACCGCTGCTGCTGCGTGCTCATCAGTCTGCAAATCCAGAGGCTTTTTGTGCAGCTCTACGGGCATACCTGCAAGATGACTGGTCACCCGGGGGGGGGGGGGGGTCACTGGTGTGCGATTCCTCGCTCACTGTCATCCCGACCGACTCAAGCTCTCCCTTCATTGGGTGATGCCAGCACCAGTTTCTCATCACCGCCTAAAAGGGAAATGAATCGGCCAGAAAGCCCCCCGCGATCTACCGATCAGCGGATCTCCTCAGAGGATGCAAATCTGATCCGGTCCGATGGCAGCGGAACAGAACTTCGTTGTCCTGGGCGATAACCGACACACACACCACCTGTTTCTCCCGTGGTGTTACCATGGCAACCGAGGAGGGAGGAGTTCGCACGTACTCCCACGGCTGCGAGCGAGCGAGCGAGTGAGGTCACTGGTGGAATCGTAGCAATACCGGAGAAATACTGTGTGGCTTCAGGACAAATAGATGATAACTGCACCATAGAATAAATTCACTCTAGGTTACTTAAAAGATTTAAGTACTGTCACCATACCACCCCCCTTCCTCCTTTTTCTGTAAGGCCTACAATAATGTATTGATGACAAATGATCTCAAAGTTCCTCAAAAATATGGATTGCCTTGCCTCATATTACAGTTTCTTTGTTTGTGAAACAAGTCCTTTCAAAGACTCTTTGTTTTATCTTTCGAATTTTACAAAGTATTTTCCTCGTATCTTATGTGTGGCTTATTTCCCCATATTATGTCTTTACCTGCTGCGTTTTATGTATTCAGTTTTTATCACAATACTGGCATTTAGCAGATGCTCCTGTCATATACAGTTGGATATACTCTGAAGCAATTGGGGTTAAGTACGTTGTGCTCAAGGGCACAACAATGGTGTCCTACCTGCAGGGAATTGAACCTGCAGCCTTTAAGTCACAAGGCCACTTCCCTGGCCCATTATACTACGCTGCTGGCGTACATGTCGAGGCTGCTTCTGTTTCCTGTCAGCTGCGGGATCCGTTTTCACTCAGCAGTCCATTCAGCGCCATCGAGTGAGCTGCTCTTACAGATAAAACCGAAACGAACAGAAATGCTTTCGCACAGAATAGGCCAATACATTACTCAAGTGCTGGGGGGGGGATGAAGTGTATGTTCACACATTTATGCTGAAGACCGCTGTCTGTGGACAGAGGAAAAAAAGAGCAGTCGGAATGACCCGGAATGAATAATTGGCCTTCAGTGTAGCTCCGGTGAATAGCAGCTCGATCAGTGATGTGCCAGGAAATCAGTTAAGCACCACTTCTCACCCTGCAACCACACAAAAGTACAAGATGCTAAATGCTAACGGGTATATATCATCTCAGAAGTGGCATCTCAAATCAAAGGCAAGACAAAACCGAAACTGCATCGTCGTTTTTGAAGAAACGCTTCCAGACGAGCAGACATTATTTACGTTTGGGCTTCAAGATAATGATACAGAGTGCAATACAAGTGCTGGATGGAGGCACACGCAACATGAAAGTGGCACAGGAGGTACATGTGTGACATGAAAGCGCTATAGGAACAAAGTAGAGGATGTAGACCAGCGGTGTCCAATCTTATCCCAAAAGGGCCGGTGTGGGTGCAGGTTTTTGTTCTTGCCGAGCACGATGACACCTGATTCTACCTTATCAAGGTCTTGGTTGAAGACCATGATTCGTTAATTAATTGATATCAGGTGTCGTAGTGCTGAGCTGAAACAAACACCTGCCCCCACACCTGCCCTTTTTCGGATAAGATCGCCCCCCCCCCCCCGATGTAGAGGATCCAGAGGAAGGGTTCGTCTGGGTCCGTACAGCCGGCCCTTGGCTCAGGGATCTGTGGTGCAGAGCGCGGCAGAGGGAGAAGAGTCCTCCATGATCTCCATCTGCTCACTCACACGCTCTGCACCATAAGCACGACTGCTAGGGAAGGAGAAGAGACCAGTGATAATGGCTGTGAAACGGTCACCTGTTTATATCCCTAGAACAATTACATAAAACAATAACTCCATTATATAAGGAGAACAGGAGTGTAATTGTTACTAAAATACTTGTTTAGACAAATGAGTGAAAAGTAAAAACATACAGACGTGTTTATATTCGCAAATATTGATATTGGGCTTAATATCAGCGAAGAGGCAAGATTTGAAAATGTAGACTATGCGGTTCATGTTGCACAGTGTGTGGCACTTGTGTCTTTTTTTTTTCCCCCTCATAGTGACAAATTAATAAATAACAAGCTAATCAGAATGAGTGATCTTTGGGAGTAATTATCTAGAGAGAATCGCAGAGAGTCAAATGACTGATGCTTTTTAGAGCACGACGGCCCCTTGAGCTGATCCCAGGATGCAGGTCAGTCCCGCTGCCAAAAACCCTACTAACCCCTGAGTCTCGACTCCTCTGGACGGCGTTGCGTGGGTGGCTTTGGAAAGGCTCTCCTTGCGTAACTGCTGAGTTTGCTTTTCACAAAGCTGACACACCTATGCGTGCCAGAATACACAAAGCCTCCCAGGGGTTCGATAACACGCGCGAAAACACAAAACGCAGCGTCCCGTTTTGGCTGGCGTTGTTTGAAAAAACATTATTTGTGGCAAGGAATCTTATGACAAAAAGGAAGCACTCTTAACCCCAAACTATTGAAACAATAGTTAAGAGTATGCACTGTTTGTGCAAATCCTGTGGGTGGTGGCAAATTTTTGGAACGGTAATTTGTTCTGTACAGGTTTTGCGGACGCCGGGATTTCACGGTGCGATCTCAAATCTGCGACAAGTCCCCCTTGAGAGTTGTTAAAATTTGTCTTAAATAGACTGGCCTTGTTACATAGCACACAACATTGCGTGCAGAGTAGACTCGACGATAAAAACGGAACTTCCCCAACCTACTGAATGAGTAAGCATTTTTAAAAATATAATCACCCTTCGTCTGTCTGAACTTCGGCGAAAGGGGAGGGCAAAGGATTCAGACATTGGAATACCAAACTGATAAACTAAAAGTACAGCCGTCGCCTTTTTAATTTCAGTAACAGGCTGAGCTACATTACATTACAGCCATTTAGCAGACACTCTTATCCAGAGCGACTTACACAACGCATTTACACTGCATCCATTTATACAGCCGGATATATACTGAAGAACCTGTGACCTTTAGGTTACAAGACCAGCTCCTTACTACACTGCTACCTAGTTTTACCAGCCATGCTGGTGGTGTGCCTAAAACTGGGCCTAATTTGGAGTATTTAAAAGTTTCCCATTAATTAGCATAATTTCTTCGTTATGGACAGACAAAGCTGAATGCATCAGATACATTTGCCATTCTATAAATACACCCTCGTTGGTGGTGGAATTTCTTTAGGTTTTTGGGTTTTTTTTTAAACACCCGTCTGTCAACATCATCTGCAAATACATACTCCACTGTGGTCACCTCTAAACGCAACTGCCTTACAAAAAAAGATGCAAATGACTCACTTCCTCACAATGCAGTTCTGCAAGTACACTGCAATCCGGTGCACACGGCCCATGCAACGCCAGATAAAGTTTTGTTTTCTTTTCTTTTCTTTGTTTGTCTTTGTCTGCGCAGTGTGTCATAAGGTCAGTGTCAGGTGAGCATGAGTGTGGGTTGATCTTCATGGGCGTGGGCTGGATTAGGGCCCGTGGCCTTGTCTGTCTGTGCAATGCCTCTATCCTCCTCCCCCACCCCCTCCCCGCCCACCCCTTCATGCATTGCTGTTGCGCAACCAGTGACTCTGCACTTCAGAGAAGCCAGCCAGCTGCTTCACCGAATGTGTGATGGCATCCTGCCCGTATGTACCGCCTCTGTCTGGATTCAGGCACCCAAGGATCCCGATGGCTGGCAAACTGAAGGCCCGTCCGTTCAGCAGAGTCGTTCTGTCGGGCCTGAGAGCCTGTCTCTGTCTCTCTGCTGTGTTTGTGTTACCGGGGCGATGATCGTACAGGAAATGGTTTTTCTGGCTTGAGCCCCGTCGAGACGAAACTAACGCCACGCGTTCGTATACGATGGAGTTGATTTAGACAGGGCCCAAAGGGAACCCGTTCCTGGAATTGCGCAATGCACTTTGATATTCGCTTGGTGTTCCTTTTATGGGATTCTTGATTGTGTGAGAAAAAAGTAATAAACTTTGAGATTTGTTGTCCTTAAATCACGATGACTGTGTTTTAAAAAGGAAACAGGAATGTGATTATAACTTTGCCCTGCACTGATAAAAACTTTAACCTTTTTTTGTGCAATAATTTATCCTTTTAAATGAGAGAGAAGCACTGCATGATGGACACAATGGTCTGTACACACTGTTCTCACACCCAGTTTAATAAGGTCAGCCTTCTTAAAACATTGGCACGGTAGTAGTTTAAGTCCCCATGTCTGCACCAAGCAATACTGAATGGGTCAACGGAACCGTTTAATTGATAAAGAAGGGTGAACAAGCATTGAATTTAGAATGAATACCAGATTAGGAAAATTGTAATCATTGGGGGTTAACAGAATGAAAGTTGGTTATGCCTAAAGTCTGAACATTACCCAGAGTAGTACCATCTTCAGGAAGAGAACACAATCACTGAGTATTCTGTAGTTCAACCGTTCGTGTGTGTGTGTTTTTTTTTAAATTTTTTTATTTTTTTTAAATATGAGTTACCACCTGCAGTCAGCAGACTTCCTTAGGTGCCTGTCAGCTCTTCTTACCCCTTTGAAGAGTAGCTTTTTTTTGGAAAGTGCTTCAAAATTGTAAGTGAATGTTCTAGAACTTCGTTGCTTTCAGTCACCAGTAGTGATTGTTACGTCAGCATTAGAATGTTCAGTTACGAACATCCCAATCACGTATCTGTGATCCTATGCCTTAAAGCCGGGGTCCCCAATCTTATTCAAAAAAAGGGCCGGTGTGGGTGCAGGTTTTTGTGTTAGCCCAGCACCAAGACACCTGATTCTGCTTATCAAGGTTTAGATTGAAGGTCAGGATTAGTTAATCATAGTGTTGGGCTGAAACAAAAAACCCGCACCCACACCAATCTTATCCATGT
This sequence comes from Anguilla rostrata, assembly GCF_018555375.3. NCBI lineage: Eukaryota > Metazoa > Chordata > Actinopteri > Anguilliformes > Anguillidae > Anguilla > Anguilla rostrata. Next base: position 51,748,944 of record NC_057938.1, on the reverse strand, counting down.
TTTTTTGGATAAGATTGGGGACCCTTGCCTTAAAGGGTTATCTTCATTTCCTGTATCTGGATCTTCACTTCCTGTCTCGATACCTCCTGGACAGCAAACGTCTTCTCCGTCACTCTACCGGTGCCCTGTTTCAGGCTGCGTGTGAAGATTTATGAGGCTCGTTTCCGATGCTTTTGTTTACGTGGAGCCACCTCGTCATCCGACACTTCTGGGGGGGGGGGGGGGCAGGGGCGGGGGCTGAATCCTGCTCGTATACGTGTCTCAGGGCGAGACGGTGTCTTGCGCACGGGCCTTTAAATAATGCATGACAGTCGCATGAGCTCAGAACATGTGATTGGCCTCGTTCACGCCCTGGATCTCTCAACAATACGCAAGTCCAGCCGGGCCTGAAGGGCGGGGTTAATGGGGTGGAAACGTGCTCACCACCCACACCGGTCTGTGTAACCATGCCGACACGCACAGCTCTCCATGTTCTTAAAGTGACTCTTAATCACAGCCACCGTGTAGACCAGCAGTCATGTAGACCAGCCTCCATGCAGACCAGCCACCATGTAGACCAGCCACCATGAAGACCAGCAATCATGTAGACCCAGTTATTGTAATATTTTATTGTAGCGTTTTTTAAATTTTTTATCGCTTGTGTTATTGTTCATTGGCAAGGGTTCATTTTGTCAGCTCCTTCAATAAATTTGTGGCTTGTGGCGTTGGCAGTCACTAAAATTGACAAAAAGTTGATTCATGTGTGTGGGCAGGTGTGGTGTGTGTGTGTGTGTGTGTGTGCGCTCATGCCCGTGCGCACATTATTAAATGTGTTACACTAATAAAAACACACTCTAAATAAATTGAATGCTTAGTATTAACTGAGCATGCTCGGGCATGATCGTTTTATGTTGGCAAGCCCCCGTATTGGTGATTAGCATGTAGCGTGTCCCTGGAGGCTCGTTCTCGCATGAGCTGGCGTTCGGCAAGTCCCTGCGGCGTTTTTCTACTGACGGAGGCGTGCGCCTGTCTGCGTTCTGACTATACGCTGGATCTATGGAGATCCCCACGAATGGCCGACAAGACAAATTTTGCAGTCTGGACTCGCTGGAGAAAAAAAAAACGAAACCACAATTTCCCTTTTTTTTTTTTTTATATCTCTCTGGTCCCGGTACTCACCAAGCGAGATGATTTAGGTCGCTCTCCCCTCTTTGCCTGGTCGCTAACCATGATGGCCGTTTACCCGCTCTTTTTTCGTGGGGGTGTGGGGGGGGGGGGAGGAAGAAATGAGCTGGCGCCCCTGGTAGCTTAATGGCGCGGACCGTAATTTACGTGGTGCGCAGGGAGGGGAGCGGCGGCTGCCTTCGCCCCCCCCCCCCGTGACCTCGGGTGGAGACGGCGGGCGTAAAATATACGGACCCGCGGATAACCGCGACCTTGACGTTTCCGTGTCCATTCGGGGTGCCGCCGCGGTGACGGAGTAGCGCTAGCCGGGGCTAATTCCGCAAAAACAGCCCGGCCAGCTCGGGCGCCTCTCTCTCCCGCGCTCGTCTGAATAATTTACAGCCGGGTCGGAGAATAAGTATCCGTGCGGTTCTGACAAATTGAGAGGCGAGCTGTATGCAAGAGCGCCGGGCCGCTCGTGAGTCATCGACAGGCACGGCGGGGGTTAGTTATGGCGCTGGTCGCAGAGGGCGCAGAGATAAGCCTTCGCCGGTCTTTGCCTGACGACTCGCGCGGCGGAAATCGCAGAAAGCGCATGATCTAATCTCAAATGCTGGGGGCTTCGCAATCGGGTGGATATTGCACTTTATAATGGTGAGAGAATTGGGAGGTTTGTGTGTGAGACATGCAGCACTTCAAATGTACGTCCACCAAATCGGGTCGGATTTATTTCATTTTTCAACACGTGCCCATTCACGGTTACGTGCTATCTCACGCCGGCTGTCTCCGGGATCTGAATTATGGCGCTGACATTCATTGTCAGCTGATTCAGACTCATTCAGTACGCGTAAGAAAAGCTGGAAACGGCAGCGCCCTGACGAACGGGAATGTGGAACAGTCGCGCGATCCAGAAACAAAGCAGGAGCTTTAGGCATCGCCGTCACGTTTATAAAAAAAACGAGCGCACGCCTTGTTTTTCTGCTGAAATTAAACGGGGAAACCGGGCAGACCGGTTTGGACGTAGAGGGTACTTTTTCACCGCGTTAGTCACATACCCTGATTCCCACAACGGCGTGGGCGTGGGTATTGTGACGCGGCAGCGCCTTTTAAACGAGGGCTCAGCGCTGCCTGAGCTGCCTTTGTGCTTCTGTCTCGGGCCTCTGTCGATCGCGCCTCCACCCAGTTATCGTTCGTTTCCCTTAACTCAGCAGTTTCCAGCCCTGATCCCGGAGATACGCCGTTCCGTCGGTTTTCGTTTCGACCCTTAATTTGGCGCGCCCGATTCTAACGGTTAGCAGTTCAGTGAAAACGCCAGCTGTTGAATGAGGCGTGCTTGGTTAGGGTCAGAGTGGAAACCTACAGGGCAGTACAGGTAGATCTCTAGGAACGAGGTTGGGAAACGCTGCTCTAACTCGTCGTACACTATGCACAGCAGTGTGTGAAACATTGTAGCCTTTTCAGCTTGTAAAACTGAATACTTTTTAAAAATCAAACTGTCAGCGTATAATAAAGAAGCCTGAGGGATATAAACTAAAGATTTGACTTTGAGTGTAAACTAAAATGATAGAGGTCGTAGGTAGAATCAATTAAAAATCTTTGCCGGAACTGGAGGACGAGTGTTCTAGTCCTTGCCCACCAAAATTTTCAGAGGATGTTGCAGTAGTGTAATAGGCCTGTAGTTGTAAATGGTAAAGGACATCGGCAAATGTTTTCAAATGCAACACGCTGCCAGGTTTACAAAGGGCTTTTAATACCCTGCTAATTCTCTGATTAATCAAACAAAACTCAATGTTCGCTGGCTGCATGGATTGACATTACAGTAACTGTTCTGTAACCACTCCATGGTTTTTCATGCGTTTCTGCATGTGTCTTACATTTCTTAAAACAACCACTTCCTGGGAAGAGGTTTAACAGAAGTTGTAACATTCTGCTGTTTCCCTTTGATTCGGGCTGTTTTTTGTTTGTTCTGCGAACAATTTGCATTCATTACAGACAACACAACATTACCACAATCAAAACAACAAGCGCAAACACAGAAGGGATTCTGGTTTTGTTTGGATACTTCAAATGTGACAGCAGCACACAGTGTTTAGCATCCTGTTTCCACTTACCAAAAAGCAACAATTCTGTTTTATTTTGACATCTTAAAATATGATATCTACAGTATAATGTTTCTTTTAATGTCAAAATGCGTCACGTATTACAAATACGTCCAAAATGGTAATATTTAATGAATGTGATTTAGTGTGAATATTGCAGCCTGTATTTCAAAATGTGCGTCATTTTCCATTAAGTGATAAAATGTTTCAGAGATCTGAAAGCGGTGACACTGACTGATAGATAGGCTGCTTTTGGAATAGATTAAAGCCATATGTTCAGGGATATGTTCCCTGTATTATTTGCTCATGTGTCAACATGGGTTTTTTTTCATAAAGGTAATATATGTGTGCGTGTGTATACGGACAACAGAATAAATTGGTATGTCAAGTGAAATAAAGCTTCACTGGGAAATGACACGGAACCCTAGTGAATGGGGGCTCTAACCCTCTGTCACAGGCACACAACACAGACACTGATGTGTAGTGCCTTTTAACACTCTGCTAGTGTTGAATTAACAACGATGATTGTCCTATGTGGCTCATGAGTCGAAGGCGGTGAAATGTCTAAATGCTCGTTATATTTGTAACATTATAGCACTTCAACTTTGCAAAGACAAGCCTAGGTTTTTTCCCTGTGATGATTGATGTCACTATAGTCAAAGTGGCGTGCGTACGTTTCCTGGTCAGAATTGTATAGCTTCATTGTTTAGGGTGTGTGTCTAAGTGTAGGCCCACTAAATATATTTACTAATGTATCTCGAAGGGTTAGATAATAGCCAGCAGGCATTACAGAAACCAAACAAAAACCAAACCGGAGGATTGTGTCGCTGAGAGGAAGACGCCATTGACCGCGTTGGAAATGTGACTCCATATATTGGTTTAAATATTTTAAAACACAAGCCAAAAACTCTCGCCTTGGAACAGGAGATGTGTAACCATGGAGAACCTCTGGGACCTCATAAAGGACACCTATATTGAAAAACAACTGCAATACATTGAAAAAAGGCTTCAAATATATGTAGGCACCCATATATATTTTTGACGGTGATTTGTTTTTTAAAGAATGTATTCTATTGGATATATATTCGGTTGTATTCCAGTGAGAACAAATAGGTAATTAGTATATTTTTTTATCCAAACATTTCTCAAAACAGCGATATACTTATAATATATTGCACATTTCAAGTAACAGTTTCTGATTTCACACTGTCGATGGTATGTATAGTTAAATATTGAAAATATTCAGAAAATTTCTATTTTGAAAATATTCCAAAGTGTCATTTCCTGCCCTCGAACAGGGATCACGTTCTCTACCCTAATAGAGCAGATTTGACGGATGTTGGGATGCAGGGACGCAGTAGGGCTTATTTACATCTACAGACACCTGGCATCCGCCCCCCACCCCCTCCACCAAGCCCATCAGCTGTGAGGAGCACGGAACCACAAGGCTGAGTGGCCTGTGTGCGTGGGATTGAAACAGAAGAAGAAGAGCATGTACAGTAGCTGATACTGATAGTCAGCCGTACACCTCCTTTCATTTTCCCCTCTTGTATAGAAACTGCCAGGAGGTACACAGCTCCAAAGTACAGTAAATACCCAAGTACCAGCACAGTCATTATATCATTATTTATTGCATTTGGCAGACAGTCTTATCCGGAGCAAGTCACACAGCATACATTCGTTTACATGCAGTCCATTTATACGCCTGGATATTTCACTATAGCTGTTGAAGTCAGGCGCCTTGCTCAAGGGTACACGGGCTACGCCCCAGCTGGGAGTTGAAGCCACAACCCTTGAGTTACAAGCCCTGTTCCCAAACAGTTACACTGCACTGCCAGTCCTCCGCTTGTTTGTGTTTGAGAGGGTGGCCTTCCCATTGGAACGCTAGGCCTTGTGCCACTTGTAGGTTTGTAGGTGACCTACGTGGAAAAGGCTTGTTGTCGCTATTGGTTAATTAATCCGTGATGGTGTTTTTTGTTGTTGTTGTGTATTCCAGGTGGAGAGCGAGCACGAGTAGCTGCGTGTGTCACGGGGTTCTTTTGCGGTGATGACATCACAGTGCAGCTGCTCCCGCCGTTTTTTACGGGTGTGACCTTCCGGAACGGTCGAGCTTCACAGACTTCAGGGCGTATAGCGGCAACTCGTTAACACGTGAAATAGCGGTAAGTGTGATGCCGTCTGATTTGACATCTTTCTCAACTGGTAGCGGGAACGGCGGAATAGTTGGCTGCAGCGCTGTTCGTTTTTCGCGGTCGGGCTTTCTCGTAATGGGGTTCCCGGTGTACTCCTAGGTCACAATTTAGGATATGATGATGAGCTTCCTCTCTACTCTTCTCTCATTGGCTGAGCCCCACATGCTGCTAAGTCCTGTAACCCAAAATAAGCCAATTGGGCCCAGGGTCTGTCCAGACGTGGTTAACCTCTTAATGACCTGAGAGGCTGGGTCTCCTGCACGGGCCCCAGGGACCGCTAGCGTTGCCACTGGGGGGGGGGGGGGGGGGCGGGGCGTGACCTCCGACCCACAAACCCCTCTGATACTGGTGCATTCCGCTGCCGGGCCTCTGGTCTGGTAGAGAAACGCGTTCCAGATTGCAAAGCGCCCTCGATGCTTCTTAGCAGAGGCTCTGCCCTCGACCATAGACTACGTCAAAAATAAATAAATAAAATAGCAGCGGCCGCTTTGCCACTCGAACATGTCAGAGCATGTACATGTGCTCTTGGTGTGTGCGGTGTGTGTGTCGTGTGGTGGGTGGGTGTGCGATATGTTTTGTCTGTGCGTGCGTTGTGTGTGTGTGTGTGGTTTGTGGTGTGTGTATGTTTTGTGTGTGTGGGTGTGTGTATGTTTTTTGTGTGTGGGTGTGTGTATGTTTTGTGTGTGTGGGTGTGTGTATGTTTTGTGTGTGTGGGTGTGTGTATGTTTTGTGTGTGTGGGTGTGTGTATGTTTTGTGGTGTGTGGGTGTGTGCGCATACGTGTGTGTGATCGCTCGTTGCCCGCTCGTGCTCAGGGTTCTGGGTTTGTGTTCGGCTGTTTGCCGTGTCCCCTCTGCTGTGTGCAGTGGGCCTTGTCCTGCATTTCACACGCGTTTCTCAGCAAATGGAGCCTTTCCTCCCGAGGTCTGAGCGGCCTCCATCTGAAAAAGGGCCACAGACGTGCGTGCGTTCTGTCTGCCCAGCCGGGTAAACAAACAGAACTGTACCCTGGGGAAGGGCTCTACCCAACAGCCTGAGAGCGTCACTGCTGTAGAGACCCTGTAGTGAGGATAACACTGCATCTGCTGCGTGTGTGTGTCTGTTTCTGTGTGTGTCTCTGTGTGTGTGTGTGTGTGTGTGTGTGTGCGCGTGCGCATGCGTGCGTGTCTGTTTCTGTGTGTGTGTGTGTGTGTGTGTGTGTGCGCGCGCGTGCGTGTGTCTGTTTCTGTGTGTGCTTCTGCGATGCATGTGTATGCTTGTGTGACTCTGTGTGTGTGTGTGTGTGTGTGTTTGCTACTGTGGTGTATGCGTGTGCTTGTATGTGTGTGTGTGTGTGTGTTTGTCTGTTTCTGTGTGTGTGACCGTGGAGCCCAAAGATATACCCATATAGAGATTACAGCAGCATCCAATCAGCTGAGAGCTGAATGTGTGTCACAGAGGCTTTATCTCCGGGGACAGGAGCACACAGGCCAGCGGAGAGAGAGAGAGAGAGAGAGAGAGAGAGAGAGAGAGAGTGCGAGAGAGAGAGAGACAGAGAGAGAGAGTGAGAGTGCGAGAGAGAGCGAGAAAGAGAGGGGGTGGGAGGAGAGAGAGAGAGCTGGAGGGAGCCGGCACATCACATACTGTACTGTACAGTTACGCTGTACATAAATAAGTGTGACTGTATTCACAGAGCTCCATTTGTGATGCAGTGACAGATTCGTGACTGCTCTTGTGCGAGTAGTTTGCGCTCAGCTGTGACTAAGGTGTGCAGAGAGGATAGGATGACATGTGCGAGCATGCAAACAGACAAAAACACACAGGTGCGTGCAGAAACACACGCATACTCTCTCTCTCACACACACACACACACAGGCAAACACAGGTGTGCATGCACACACACACACACACACAAACACAGGTGTGCACGCACGCACACACACATGCATGGGTGCACGCATGTATATACTGCACACCTGTACCCGTGCACAGATACACACGCATGTGCCACAATGCACACACACATTTTCTGCTCAGTGCATGTCCGTGCATTGATTCCAGAACATTACATTTGAAGCTGGCTTGGTCAGTTACCTGGATTGCCTGCATTACACAAAGCCATCTGACACTGAGCGAATATGAGCTCCGAGACGGAGAAAAGACTGGAGAGCATCTCAGCGTGACAGACAGACATCAGGAAAGTCCTCAAATTCTCTGAAAGAGGAAGTGATGGGAACAGCAGGGGACAATTCTCCGCGAAAGCGGTGAAATCAGGACATTTTATCCACTGTCACCCGAACGTTATCTGACCTGTGTGATCCGATGTGTCAGTCATTCTTCACAGCCAATGACTCACCAGCAATGTGGTCCGAAGTGGCCCCGCCTCACTGGCAATCTTTTTTGTCGTATTTAGAAAAAAAATGTGAGTGATCTAAATTTTTTTTTAAAACGTACAGTCTTGCGTATTGTTAGTTTTTTTTGCGGCGCGTACGCTGCGGTATGGGGTTAACCGTCGAGCGAGTCGGAGCAGCGGCGAGAGAAACACGTTTGGTATCCGCCGCGCTGGATCAGCTGGGGGGGGGGGGGGGTCACGCAAGGACACTCGGCTGAAGAACACGTGGGAGACGTGCGTGCGTCGGCTTAGCGCTCTGGGCCCACTGAATCCAGGGCAGACCTTTTCAAACTCGGGCTCTCTCTCTCTCTCTCTCTCTCTCTCTCTCTCTCTCAGCAAGATTTCATTTTCCAGAGATGTTATTATCAAAAGCGGCGCTGTCAGAAATGGTCAGTACCAAGGGAGGACAGGACAGGACTGAAGTCCAAAGATTCTGATATATATATATATACAGAGGCCAGAAAATATATTATAGATATAGTACATGTCCGATTATATAATACATTATAAAATGACTTCATACAGCAAGAATATTTTTAGTATGGCACAGCAGTGGATTCGGTCTGCAGGCAGATGGGTTTAGTTCTTGCCAGTTATACTTTTAGGCTTCAGCGTTTTGACTACAGTTGAGATTACTTCGAGTTCTGTGTTTATTTCTGACAGCCTGCTGCCACAGCAGAGAATGCTGGGTAAATTACCTGTCCGGATATTTCTGAAAGGAAGTCTCTTTTGCTTATCTGCTCGCCCGCAGATCCGGCTCAGCATATTTAAGTGGGCGTGGCAAAGGGTCCAGCTGTCCAGCTGCAGTGCTCCCTACGCACCTCTCTGTTCCTGCTCTGTTCCTGCTCGGGGGGGTGGGGGAGGGAAAGGGACGGGACGGGACATCTCCTGGAGGAGATGACCACTCAGTATGTCACGCTGTTTATAACCGAAGGCAAAGGTTACCGTGAACTTTGCGCAACTCAAAACGTTGCAGTGAGTAAATAATATTGTGGGGACATCATGATGAAATCTGAGACGATGACTAAACGAAAGGCGAAAAAAAATAGAAGGGGTAAGTAATGCCCTGCTCCTGGACTTTTTTTTCCCACTGGGGGCTCATCGATCAGCTTGATTGATTTATTAACAAATAAATACAGACTGAATGGTGATACTCTACCACACGGTCACATTAACAATAATATAATCTAATAATTATTCCAATTCTGTGGTTATGGATCAGGACGGACCAACAACCAGAAACCTGTATGACCCTCCTGTAAAGGACTTGACTAAACCTGACCGAGTGAAAGCGAGGGAAAATGGCGTACGGACACTTTGCGTACAGTTCCACTGAAAACCCTGCTGAGAATCCAGTCCATAAACCTGACTTTGATTTTCGACCAAAGCTACCCAACCCTGTTCCTGGAGATCTAGCGTCCTGTAGGTTTTCATATCAACCCTAATTCGGCACACAGAATTAGAGCGGCACTGGTTTTTAAGATGATGATGATGATCATTTAGACACCGTTGCTGAAACCAGCATGTTACATTACATTACATTACAGGCATTTAGCAGACGCCCTTATCCAGAGCGACTTACACAACTTTTACATAGCATTTTTTACATTGTATCCATTTATACAGCTGGATATATACTGAAGCAATGCAGGTTAAGTACCTTGCTCAAGGGTACAACGGCAGTGTCCTTACCCGGGAATCGAACCTGCGACCTTTCGGTTACAAGCCCAGTTCCTTACCCACTGTGCTACACTCCGTCCTGAGCATGTACCCACAGTACTGAACTGGATGTGTTTGTGGACGGTTTTAGCGTTGTCTGACGCACTTGACCTTTATATCCGAGGCTGTTGTATTTCACTGGGTGGAGAGTGGACAGAATGCCAGGCGTGACCGGAGGCACTCGGTGTTCTGACCGTGAGAGGCTGCATTTGTGCTGGTAGCGTAGGGGAGGGACTGCCTGCAAATAAGTACTGCCCCAAACAAGACTGCCTGCAAATAAGTACTGCCCCAAACTAGACTGCCTGCAAATAAGTACTGCCCCAAACTAGACTGCCTGCAAATAAGTACTGCCCCAAACTAGACTGCCTGCAAATAAGTACTGGCCCAAACAAGACTGCCTGCAAATAAGTACTGGCCCAAACTAGACTGCCTGCAAATAAGTACTGGCCCAAACAAGACTGCCTGCAAATAAGTACTGCCCCAAACTAGACTGCCTGCAAATAAGTACTGCCCCAAACAAGACTGCCTGCAAATAAGTACTGCCCCAAACAAGACTGCCTGCAAATAAGTACTGCCCCAAACAAGACTGCCTGCAAATAAGTACTGCCCCAAACAAGACTGCCTGCAAATAAGTACTGCCCCAAACAGGACTGCCTGCAAATAAGTACTGCCCCAAACAAGACTGCCTGCAAGTAAGTACTGCCCCAAACAAGACTGCCTGCAAATAAGTACTGCCCCAAACAGGACTGCCTGCAAATAAGTACTGCCCCAAACAAGACTGCCTGCAAGTAAGTACTGCCCCAAACAAGACTGCCTGCAAGTAAGTACTGCCCCAAACAAGACTGCCTGCAAGTAAGTACTGCCCCAAACAAGACTGCCTGCAAGTAAGTACTGGCCCAAACAAGACTGCCTGCAAGTAAGTACTGGCCCAAACAAGACTACCTGCAAATAAGTACTGGCCCAAACAAGACTGCCTGCAAATAAGTACTGCCCCAAACTAGACTGCCTGCAAACGGGACCGACTCAAACCAGACCGCCCCAAACAGGACAGCCTTCAGACAGGACCTCCCCAAACCAGACCGCCCCAAACAGGACAGCCTTCAGACAGGACCTCCCCAAACCAGACCGCCCCAAACAGGACAGCCTTCAGACAGGACCTCCCCAAACCAGACCACCCCAAACGGGACCGCCCCAAACAGGACCACCTTCAAACAGGACCGCCTTCAAACAGGACCGCCCCAAACAAGAACGCCCCAAACAAGGACCACCCCAAACAGAACAGCCTTCAAACAGGACCTCCCCAAACCAGACCACCCCAAACAGGACTGCCTTCAAACAATTGCAAATTTACTGCAATGTTATGTTGTAAATCTGAGGACTTCTTAGAAAATCAACGTTGTATGTTGAACCAGTTTCCACAATTGCCGATATAATGCGAAGTGTCACAGTGTCCTGGGTTAATGCATTTTCATTTCAACATTATTTCCAGTATATTCCGTTTGCGTAAAGGGGGCGGCGCACTCTCCTTTTCCTTCCTTACACATTCTTCCGGTATCAGTAACCTGACCTGCGCCAAACCCCAAAATTACACGTGTAATCCTCTTGGCTTCAGCATGCTGCCCTTGAACAGTTCGGCCGAAGATGACAGACCAAAAAGTCCAGCTCCAGGCGTCAAGGAGTCACACATGGGAAGGGCATGGGGAGCTGGGGGGTACATGGCCACAAAGTCATCCAAAGGTTAACAATCCAAACCACACTTTTTTCTCCCCCCCCCCCCCCGAAATTTTAGAGCATATTCAAAGTTAAGCAGTGCAGACGAGCAGAAAACATGGCGGACGAAGACGAAGACGACGTGAAGAAGAACGGAGGCCTCGAGTCCCACTGTAGAGCTTCACTGAGCTTTATTTACATGCTCACCATTTCTTATACAAACTAGATTACAATTCATAGTGGAATACACAGGAAAAGTACACACTAACATCAAGTAGAGAAGCAATTACTACGAGAGATTAAAAGGGGTGGGAGTGGTGGTGGTGGTGGTTGGGGGTTGGGGGTTGGAGGTTGGGGGGGGGGGCAGTGAGAAAGGGTTTCAGATTAAGGTTTGACAGACCGTTCCTTTATTAAGGTAGTAGCATATTTTTCTGATTTCCACGTGGGTGCATAAGATCGGATTAGCGAAAGGAAAGCACCATCGGGCAACGACTCTCAACCCTTTTACAGTAACGAGTGGTCAGACTGTCGAGCACCAGATCGAGGGGGTGGTCTAAACCCAGGGTTTGTGTTTGCTCATGCCCTCCGTTTTGAGCAGCAAACATATGACCATGGGGGGGGGGGGGGGATCTGAATCAATCCAGCACCTTGATTGACACAAAAATGGCCCAGTGGAAGGCTTCTAATTAGACTATCTCCGCCTCCTTTCAGCAGTATAAGCAATGGAAATTAAACTGCAAGTATTCTCTCTCTCACTCTGGGTTAGAATGTCTGGCTTGATGAGTTGCAGAACTGCAAACGCGTGCACACACACACACGCACACACACACACACAAACGCACTTCCACGTGGCTTGACCACTTGCCAATATCTCGTTTTCATCCCTTAGATCTTTGTTTATTGAGCTCCAATAAGAATTTTAAGATGTTTGTTGTTATTTGTTATTTTCCTTTGATTGATTATGCAATGACGTGTCTACGATTGAGCAACAAGGGCTTCTGGGCACATTAGCAGAGAATCCGTGGAGCTTCGGACACGGGCGCCAAATAAACTTTAATTTAGCCTTAAAAAAAAAAAAACAAAAAGAAAAAAAAAAAGAAATAAAAATTCTCTGACGATTACGTGACGCAAGTTCGATTGCACGGCGTCTCCCGAATCCCCTTTGTGTGAACTGTACCACATTGTTTCGGGCGGGGGCTATGTTTCCACCAACGCTTTGTGCTACCAGAAAAAAAAAACAGAGAGAGAGAGGAAAAGAAAGAAGAAAGAAAAAAAAAGAGGGAGAAGTGCTGTGTGGCGCTCTGCCCGGTGAGTGCACTCTTGTTGTGCGGTTTTAACGGGCAGCGGTCCAGGTCTGCTGCTCTCTCACTGGTGGGATTTGGGGGCGCTGTCCTGGCAGGAAGCGGGGGGGCGTTGTATTTCACTCCAGGCCTGTGCCAAAATCTAATCTCCTCTCTCTCTCCTCCCTTGCCTTGAAGCTTTCCAGAAAACTTTCATTTAGGACAATAAATAACAGCTCCCCCCCCAACCCCCCCCCCAATAGTTTCCCCCTCAGCGTCATTTCAACAGTAATTTAAGGAGGCACACAATGTCAAAGCATTTCTGGCCATCCCTAGTTTCCCCAGTGTCTGTGAAATAGGAATCTGTGTATAATACTACCTTAATAAGAGACGAGGACCAAAAAAAAAAAAAAAAAAAAAAAGTCTTCACCACTGTGTAATGCCTTTAAAACAGTTGATATGCTATTATTCTACCCACACATTTTCACAAGGAGAAACACATTCAGTCAGTGAATGGCATTGTGGGTCTGAGGTGGTCGGGGCGCAGGGGGGCGGGAGGAGGGCGGGAGGAGGGGAGGGCGGGGCGGACTTGCGCTTAGAGCAGAAACAGGTGGTCAAGGTTGCGACAGCTTTCTAAGGAAGATCTGACACGCTTGCATATGCTGCTCCAAAGCTGCTGATTCACCTGGGGTGCAGTGGGGGGGGGGTGGACACAGTGTGTGTGTGTGTGTGTGTGTCTGTGGGTGTGTGTGTGAGTGTACGTGTGTGTGTGTGTGTGTGTGTGTATGAATGTATGTGCGCGCATATGTGTGACTAGCAGATTTGGATTTTGTGATTTGTGCATGTGTGTGCGTGTGCGTGCGTGCGTGTGGCCAGAATGGAGAGGGATCATGCACTGAGCTTCAAGGTTGCACTGCTAGATGCATTCACCTACCAGCCATGCATAATAAGTCTTCCCCTGCTTCATGTTAAAGTACACAACACAATGCATCACACTATCTTACAAAAAACGGGAAACCTCCACTGTCCTCGCCCCCAAAGGGAGGGAAACAGGAGAGAGAGAGAAAGACTGTTCACAGCCATCCTTATGGCTAAAGAGACTGGGCAGCCTGTTTCCATCAGCCTTCTGTCTCTCATTAACTCAGCCTTGCCACTGTCTAAGGTTACAGTGCTGTCATCACCTGTCCATCAGTGATGGGTAAGCACTACATGAATCAACAAGGATGGATGGATCTATATATATATATATATATATATATATATATAAATCAAGCGATGCAATGGCATGTACGCATAAACATATGTATACATAGAGAAACATGTAGGTGCTACACGGAACGATCGATAATGTATCTTAACCCGGTGAGAAAAACAAGAAGAGAAGTTTTGGTTGGAGTCTGAAGCTTTAGCGCTTCCGCGCGTGTACCAGCGTTCCGGAACGGTAACGGCAGGCTGGAAGAAAAGAAAAAAAAAAAGAAAAAAAAAAAAGCCCGTGTTGAAAGCAGAAAAGATTTACAAAAAAAAAAACGATTTATGTTTCTCTTCTTCTAGGAGAAGACCGCAGCTTAGATAATAACACCAGTGTCTCACAGGAAAATAAAAAAAGCAAAAAGCCGGATTTGTGAAATAAAATCCATCTCTGGTTGTCAGGCAGGCCTTCCCGCACCCTGAGCAGTGGTTCGGTTGCATATATGAAGTTCCCTCATTTCCACCAAACTGCAACAGCCTGAGCTAAACTAATTTCCCTGTTTGTGTTTTTTTTATTTATTTTTTTCACGTTTTTTTGTTTCTTTTTTTTGTTTCTTTTTTTTTTGGCTGCCAGCATCTCTCTCACGTGTTCAAGTAATTTGGCAATATACAAGATAGCTTATTTGTTTTCTCCATAAAATGGCTTTCAGGTGCCTAGTCACCCGGAATGCTGCCATATTATCTCTTTCACTATTAATTTTATTATTATTATTTTTAAAATCACAAGCACTTTATCTGTTAACTGGAAAACGCAAAGCCTGCAAGGACAGACTGAACACTGTTTATTTAGCACCCATTATGGCTTAGAAGTATACACAAATGCTAAAACATATTTTGGCTACATATACTTTTAGTCCTCATAAACCTTGCAAATGGGACTTTCCCCATTTCTTAGCACTTCATATTTACCACATAGAACCTTGACAGATGTTTATTCAATTATTTTTTGTTTTGTTTTACAGTTACGTATACACACAGTTACAATCTCTCCTATAATTGTAGATTGGGTTATGTTTCTCTTTTTTTTGGGGGGGGGGGGGGGCAGGGAAGGGGGGAATAATATGATTTAAAATTGGATAGGGGGTTAAAGCAATAAAAAAGTTTAGTAAGGCTACGAAAAAGAACTAACAACAAACAAACTGGAGTACACCGAATTACATACAATTTATACCCCTTTTCTTGGGTTCCAGTCTAGAAATGAGGCGATTCCTCATAAGATTTTCCAGACTGAGGCCACTCTGCTTTCAAAAAACAAAACTGTGGCAGCAGGATATAGTGGGGGGCGGGCGGGAGAAAATAAGGTCAGAGGTCAAATGTGAAACAGTGACAACATTAAAACATTAAAAGCGTGGAGGAAAAACGAGGAAGATATTCAAATGATGAAAACATCCCAGAAAACCACTGTATGAGAGAACACCACATCACGTCTTTACAGAAACTACTGTACTGTAAAAGGCTACACTATACTCACAAGCTTTTTTTTTTCTTTTTTCCTCTTTTCCTTTTTTAAAGAACACTATAACTTTCTGATACCTATGCGTGGTTTATTACATGTTATTTCTGAAAACAAGATTGCATAATTTTCAAACGAGTTCATTCTTGTCGTTTTCTTTTTTTTGTGTGTCATGTTTGTTTTGCTGCTGTCTGTCAGTAGGGAACTCCAGGAAAGCTGAAGCGAATGTTCTTGGATCTGTGCCCGTCAGTTTTTGCGGTGACGCTGTGTGTGTGTCCGGTTCTCGGGGGAGGTTCTCCTGCTGAAAAAACGGGGCCGTCGTTCCGCACGTCATGCTGCGTTCGCTGGTTTGGCAAAAGGACGTCGTGGTGGGGTCTTGCATCACAGTTGGGATCTGTCAAAAGTGAGAAGAAAGACAAAACACATCTATTTAGAGACGTTTAAAATGTTTTGTTTTTTTTGTTTTTTGTTTTTTTTTTTAAATGTCCAGATCCAGCAGAATCAGAGTCCAGAGTCGGCTCGTTACGAAAGACTTGGGCGTTCCTAAAAAGTCTGTGTTCCTTCCTGGCCGGACCCCTTGCTTCCAGAGCCTGATAAAACAATTTTGTGTTTATGAACAATAGAGGGGCCATTTTCAACATAAAGTACAGGCAGTCTGCCACCTTGCTTAACCTCATTTAACCTTATTAAGCGGTTAAGATCACAAACATGCCATTAGAATGTCCTTAACTCAGAACATTCTAACGCTGATGTAACAATCGCCGCCGGTAACCGAAAGCAACGCAGTTCTAGAACACTGAGCTAAGAAAGAAACATTACAAAAAAACCCTACTCTTCAAAGGGTCAGGATTTATCAAGGATATTCTGCAGTCGCTGACCATGCCTCCCACCCCCCACCCCCCAACCAAAAAAAAAAAAACTGAAGGTCACCTTCCCGTTTCCCTCAGCTTGTGTCTAAAGGTGGACGCGCACAAACGGGCCTTCCCCTCGTTTCGGAAGTCAGTCCTCAAACCGTTTCCGTGACGGTTAACGAGGGTCATCGTTAAGGCACTGGCTCATGCGCTGTCAGACCTGCCCCAAAGACGCACCTGCGTACGTTCAGGTGTAGTGGCATGTAAATCGCGTGTAAGGGAGGACGCAGATCATGGCAACGGCATGCAAATGACAACTAAGCCCCATCTGACCCACGGGAGACGCTGTAGCCACAAGCTACATCTGGGTTTGGTTGCCCGAGAGACCGGCTGCGCTGCATGGATCAGCCAAATCATCTTTTTTGTCATTTGTCTTCTCATTTGTCATACATCTGCGTGAATCTGACCTGTGTATATATGGCATCTGTGACTCATGAACATAAAGGCATGCGAAACTTTCCATCCTTTTCATCATTTAAATTTGAGGTATTTTGCAGATGCTCTTATAGGCAGCGAGTTACAGAATTTGCATGTTTTCTTTTTGCATACCATCCAATTATAGGGCTGGATATTTTACTGAAGAAATTCGGGTTGAGTTCCTCGCTCAAGGGTACAACGGCAGTGCCCCACCTGGGACTTGAATCCAAGAATTCCAAATTGTTTACCAACTGCCTGCCTGAAATTCCACCAATCAGAGGTCCTTCCAACTCTCGAGATTAAAATAAATGGCTCGGCCTGAGCACTGCGTTGTACACCAGGAATAATAAACTACAGATAGGATGCTGGCTTGATTTTCACATAGAAACCAGATGGGAGCTCTCCTCCAACCGCATGGAGAACATTGTTAAAAACAAATGGAGCAAAGCCATCTGTAATTGGTGGAAACATTACAGCTGTGCTCCTCCCTTCATCACTGAAAGTCTCCCAGAAGTGCAACCGGAAAGTATGAACCAGTCACCATATTGTTTCTTCTTTTTATGGAAGCACTCTGTGATTGGTGGAGCTCCTATCCTTCCTTGGCATTGTCCTCCCCCACAACTTGTTGTTGTGCACTTAGCGAGTTCACCCAGCTGCTAGCTCTTGACCTGGGCCGCTACCCCTGGTATTTCCAAAAGCCCGGTCCAAACATCCGACCCCCAAGGCAACGCTGTAGAGGTCAGCGTACACCTGCAGGCCATCGGGACGGGGCACCTTGCCAAAGGTGCGTCTTTGCCTGAGGCAAAATGGCATTCCCTAGACCCTGCTAAAAGCTCATTTATACATGACACAGAGGCCCTACACACACACACACACACACACACAGTCTGTTGGTTCACGACTTGCTAGCACACCTCACAGAATGTATGATAATACTATTTTTTTGTAGAAGTTCGCTGTACACACACACACACACACACACCCGTAGTACAAGTGTACCTACAACAAACATGGGACACTACAAGCTTATGTCCTTGAATCGTATGCAAATGCATTTCCGTTTTCACAAATCTGCGGCAAAGGCGTTCGAGCTCACCTGCTTTGCCCCTCCCTCCCTGCGCCCCACCCCCTCCCCCCAGCTCTCAGCCGGGCACCCAGCTCTGGGAGGTCTGCTTGGGGTTGGCGAAGCTGCCCACGTTGAGGTTGACCACGTTCTGCGCGGAGATGAGCGTGTCGAAGTTGAAGTCCAGCCCGTCGGCGTCCATCAGCTCGCTGCGGATGATGGAGTCCATGTCGCACTCCAGGCTCCCGTTGAACATGTCCAGGTCCAGGTCGCTGGGGAACTTGTCCTGGCCGCCGTTGAGGCCGGAGTACAGCGACGAGTCCGAGGGGCCCACCTGCATGGCCGAGTTCCCGCTGGAGGACTGCAGCTGGCTCTTGACGGAGACCAGGTTGTTGGAGTCGTTGGCCAGCCCCAGAGCCCCGTTGATGGAGGCGGAGAGGCCCGTCCTCCCGCCGGTCAGCAGGGAGCTCTGGGCCTGGTGCAGGAGGAGGCTCCCGTGGCCCGGGCCGCCCTGGCTGGGCTGGGCGGCGGTGAAGGACATCATGGGGTCGTTGCGGAGGATGAGGTTCCGGCGGGAGTTCTGGGAGGAGACGGAGGCGCTGGCCTGGGACATGAGCGGGTCCGACTGCGTCATCATGACGTCGGCGTGGCTGGGCGCCTCCGAGTTGAGCAGGTCCTGCAGGGTCTGGTTGCCGAAGTGGGAGATGCAGGAGAAGGTGGCCGCCTTGTTCTCCTGGATGGTCTGCATGGGCGACTGGCGCATGCCCGTCAGCGAGGGCGGCCCAAAAATGGAGTTGCTGTAGCTGCCTGAAGGGGAGCCCAGCCCCCCGGCCTTGGATCCGAAAGTGAAGCTGGAGCTCCGCTGCATGGGGCCCCCGGCCCCCGGGGCCCCGGGCGCAACCCCCGCCCCGCTCCCTCCTCCGGGGGAGGGCTGCTGGGACGTGGTCAGGTTGATGTTGTTGAGGAGGTCGTCCATGAGGTTCTCGGAGAGCCCGTCGTTGAGGTTCATGGTGCCGGCCAGGTCGGCCAGGCGGGGCAGCTCGGCGGGACAGGGCTTGCCCCCCGCGGGGGACAGGCTGTTGGGGCTGGAGTAGAGCATGGGGGAGAGGGGCGGCTCGTCGTCGGGCACCTCGTCCAGCTCGGGGTTGGCCAGGATGGGCGAGAGGCGGCCGCTGACGGTGCTGGCGTTGGAGTTGGTGCGCGAGCGGAAGTCGGTCCAGGCGTCCAGCTCGTCGCTGCTCCGCGACGTGGGGCTGCCGGGCCACTTGGACAGGCCCGACGGGCTCTCGGCGCCCCCCTCCTGGGCGGCCTGCAGGGCGGCCTTCTTCTTGGCCGCCCGGCCACGGCTCTTGGCGTACTTGTTGCTGTTGTCCATGGAGACGGCCCGTCGCCGCGGAGCCTTCCCGCCTTTCCCGCCGTCGGGGTTGATCATCCACCAGGAGCTCTTTCCCGTTCCCTCGTTCTGGACTCGGATGAACCGGCTGTGCAGGGAGAGGTTGTGCCGGATGGAGTTCTGCACAAAGACAACAAAAAAAAAAAAGATGGAGGTGTTACATCCCGCGTATCCATTTCGACCAATCAGAGGAGAATTTACAGAAGATGCTACATTGCATCAGTCATACTTTTTGGCCATCAATACTTGTGAAATCAGTTTTTTATTTTGCATAGCCTTTGTCCTCTCCTCCCCCCCACAAAGGCCTAGGCTACACTTTTGTGAAATCTTATGCTTTCATGTTTTTTTTACCCACTTTGAGCCAAGACAGCCGATATGGGGGGAGGGGACAGGCACTTCAGATACAGTCTAATGACCCCTTGTTGCCAAGGTTACCCAGCAAAGTAATTGCAGTCCTCCAAGTTCATATAATAACGAATGTCATAATTGAGCATATTAATGATGGGAAACAAAAGGGCACACCCTGTACCACGTTACATAATTTTTGCAAAGCTGACAATGGGGAATCCTTTTTTTTTTTGAGACTAGGTGGAGTTCAGTGTCACCAGATAAATATCACCCATTGTTTATGCAAGTACCGGTGAAGAACTATTAATGTTATGAACAAAACCTCAGGAAACTGCATCATAAAAAAAAGGTCTTTAAAATTCAACACACCCTTGTTCTGTTACAAGGTTCAAAACATTACTGGAATCCTTACTTCCTTATACGATCATCTGATGCAATGCTTTACCAATAGCAATGCACGGATATCTACAAATGGCAGATGCTTAAGCAGGCCCAGATACCGTACACTCACAACAATACAAAAAGTACATTTAATTCACCATCTGGAATGCAGAACTCACTGCTAAATATAGTCAGGGTTTATTGTCGGTCAACAAAAAGCATTTAAAAAATGCTCATTTGATGCGAATGTGCTGATTGGACCAGGGGAGTCCTCTTCTCAACCAAGAACTTATGCGTGTACTCGGTTTTCTAAACATTCATTGTTGATAATTGTACTGAGAGATCAAAAAGTGTTGTTCAGGTTTTTTTAAAAAGATAATAACAAACAGCACGCTTTTGCCTGGAAGCCTTTAAATTTGCCGTCAGAGTGTTGGGGGGGATAAACGGAACTTACGCCCCCCCTTGCGAGTGCGCAAATGTTTTTTAAAAAAGACTAAAGCAAAAATTTCTTCAGCAGCGCAGCGGATTTGGACGAGAGCGAGGAGCGCACACAGAGCCGCCGATCCGATTGTTTTACGAGCGCCGTGTCGCGTGGCCTGTGCGTGCGCGAGCGAACGAAGCCGCCGGCAGAGGTTACCGCCAACGCTTCCCAGGCCTGATTCAGGGCCCGCGGGCGAGCGTCGCGTGATGGCGGAGTAGAGTTCGCTTGCTGCTGAGGTCATTCTTGAATGTTCATGAGGAGGGAGGGAGGGAGGGGAGGGAGGGAGCGGGGAGGGCTGCCCCCCCCCCCTTAATTAAATTCATCCCTTGTGAGTCTGCTGTACAATGCGGGCATAGCAGAACAAGAAGTGAGGAACTGTAGCTGACACGCATTTGCCTAAGATTTATATTTCTTTTTAAAAAAATTTTTTTTAAACGGAATAGCTTTTTTTCTATTAGCAAATGAAAACATGTGGGAGGGGTGGGAGGGAGGGGCCTGCAGTCTAGCGACCCGAAGAAGCAGCCTGCCGATTCGGATTAAAGGCCAAAGCCATAAACACACATATAAAAACCCACACTGGTTCAACGCCAGGGCAGCAGGAAGTTAAGTTTCTGATACTCATACGGACCCTGACGTTGTAAACGCCCCCCCCACCCCCCCAGGACTGTTGTTTCAAGTGGGAACTGGTGCTGTAGCCATGGTGATCCCCATCCCCCAAGTGCCCCCCCCCCCCCTTTTTTTTTTTTCTTTGCCTGAAGTTGCTTGGAGGCACCTGGCTAACTCAGAACTTGTACTCTGTATTGGGGTTGTATTTGCAGGAAAACTCTTTAAGTACGCGATAAGGCCTTAAATGCATTTTACAAAAAGAACGCACATTAGATCCCCGTGGGGGTATTCAAAAAAAAAGAAAAAGAAAAAGGGAAGAAAAGAAAAGAAAAAAAAATCCCTTTTTTTTTTTTCCTGGAACGAACACATTCTCGCAGATATAATTTATCACCTGACGCTTTTTTTGCCACGCGGAGTGGTTTCCCCCCCCCGGGTTCTACCGATTGCAAAACCACCGCGCCGAGGCAGCCGTGGTTTACCGCTCCTACCGCGCTCCTTTCTGTACATTCTGTACGGAGCTGGGGGGGGGGGGGGGGGGGGGGGCGCGTTGGCGTGCGAACTCTCGTCTTTTCGCCGCACGTCCAGGAGCATGAGTCACGGCGCACGAAGCTCACTCCGAGCGCCAGCGCTGACTGGAATTTAAAAGGGAACAGAGTGTAACCAAAAAAACGAAACAAAAACAAAAGGGCAAATATTGCTGTGAAAGAACAGCACTTCTCATGTGTTTCTTGTCGGTTGTAAGGCGTACGCAAGGAGGTGGAGGCTAGACCTAGTCCTAAAAGGATCATATTTCTATTCTGACATCTGTACAGTGAAGGGGGTTGACCAGGGGGTTCTAAATATTGGGGTTGTGTGGTTGCGAGAGAAACTTTTTTTTTAAGTTTAGTTTCTTTTTTAAAGTTAGTGTTTGTATTAAAAATATTGTCAGTCCGCATCAGACCACAATATCAAACACTTGCATATGATGTATGACTAGGCCAGAGTGTTTTGGGGGTTATGTTCAAATGCTACTGTTTAACTGCGGGATATACCTGCAGAATTGAAAGGAGAGCTGCATCGGGATGTTGCAGCTCCACCCACCCCTTGACGCAGGTGATTCCCTGGCATAACCGTGACATGGGGTTGTTTTCCACAAACGTTCGGGGACCCCCCCTGAGGTGCAGGTAACAGGTAACAGGTACGCCCCTCTGCAGGGAACAGTGCTCCCATTCCATTCCCCGTATTTCTGCATTAAAATACATCCCGATTCATTTCACACTGGTCAAAAGATTTCAGTGTAAAAATCGACTCCGACGGGAGTCATTTTTTTATTCCCGCTGATCGTTCTCGGGCGCTCCGTTAGCCATAAAAGAAACACAAAGACTTTTACTGCGCGCACACCGCACCACAAAAACACTGCTTTTGATTTACTGCACCGTTCAACCGGTGACATTTCAAGATGTTCTTGTTTTTTTTTATTTGTTTTTTTTTTAACCACAACCACCTCGCTCTTCATTCTGTTCCGTTCCGTCGCCACCTAACGTTCCCTTGTTTTCAGACAAAAGGAACGGGCCCCCGAGAGAAACGAGACACCGGTTTGGAAATAAATCAGTTTTCGGAGGAGGAGGAGGAGGAGGAGGAGGAGGAGGAGGCGGCGGCGCGCTCCGATCGCTAACTCGGAGGCCACCCCTCGGAGACTCTCTCCGGGAGCGAGTCTCGTGACCTTGAGCGAGCGAGCGAGAGAGAGAGCGCGCGCGTGTGCGTGCGTTCCGAGCTCATAATGAAGAGAGATGTCAAGGAAACCGCTGTTTACATAAGCTGGCATCTCACGAGGAATGACGTCGGGTGTTTTACGACGACTTTTTGACAAACACCGCTCGACAAAACGCGCCCAAGTGTTCCCAGCTGCCGCTGCCGTTTCTCAAAAACAAAAAGACGCTTAAAGACCTTGCGCCCAATTAGTTTAAATGCAGAGCAAATGTCGCAAGTACAGGGTTAGACTAATGCATTTATAAAAAAAAACTAACATCAAAGTCGTGCTCTTCAAGCATCCCTCCAATGCCGCGATGAACTGCGCACCTGCCCGCCGGCGTATGTGTGAGAAAATGTCTGTGCGTACGCGAAAAAGCCCCAGCATGCAATGCGAACGCAGCACGGGGAGTGTATTTACTGCGCTGGCTCCTCTCGTGCATATTCTCATGCCCATTAAGAAAAAGAAAAAAAAAAAACATTCGACTGAGCCAGGAGCTGTGATTCATAAACTGTGCATTTCTCTGCAGAGAGTAGACTAGGCTCGGCAAGCTTTTCAACGTTAGCGCCCGCCCTCCCCCCTTCTCCCTCCCTCCCAGGGATGACAAAATTGTTATTTCTCTTCACCTGGCCTGTAGCTAATGTGTAGCTGACAGATCCTTGAGCGCGCTTGCCTGGTTTTTTTTGGGGGGTTTTTAAAAAATTTTTTTTACTTTGCGTGCTATCCACCTTGCTTGTGTATCAGACACCAAAATGCCTTTTTAAAACCTCAGTTTCTCTCTCTCTCTCTCTCTCTTGCTCACAACATTAACAGAGACACCAGCTGCAAGGGCCTACACAAGAACACAGAGCTCTTTTTGTCTGACAGCAACATGTGGTAACAATTAATCACTGTCAGCTACACAAGTAGGAATCCACTGACTTTCTTTTCCTTTCCTTTTTTTTTGGGGGGGGTGCAGGGGGGCAGGGGGGCAGAGGGGCAGAGGAATTGTGTAACTGGACGCTGCAGTCCTTGGCCTGGCTCTAGAGTTTGGCAGGACAGACAGCAGCTGTCTCTATCAGCCAACATCCTAGTCCCAAAAAAAAAAAAAACACTTTCAGAGAATCAGTTCTCCCTTTCAGAGAGCTAACTCCGCCCACCAGGACCCTGAGGACCAATCAAGCGAAAACAACGTCCTCAGGCACTGTCCAAGGGAGCTTCCCATTAAAGAGGACCTCAGGACCAAACAAACCAGTGACCACTGCAGTGCCGTCATGGCCTTCCATACAGCTGGCTCTCTCTCTCAGGAAGGCCCCTGTCAAGTTCACATTCACACCTGTCAAGATTTTCCTTCTGATTCTACTTCTTTATTCTTTTGTAGCCATGGATCAAGGCTCCTGTATTCCTCAGCTGAATGTATGCATTGTTACTTGGCCACTGTAGTGTATTTCGTTGATGGACAGGTTCAGCAAGAGGTCAGAGTTCAACTCTTTGCGTTTAAAATTTTTTTTAAGTGGGTGTGGCCTGGCCAAAAGCCCCGCCCCCCACGGTTCAGGCTGAGACCTTTTTCTCCGCCCCCCCCAAGCCGTTCCCACCCTGCCCTCTACCCCTCCAGCGCAAAGCAGCCTTGGGGGGGATTCCTGCGCCCTAAATCGGCCCGCCGGTTACGGGGTTATGCAACTGTAAACACGGAGACCTCCCTCTCGCTCCGGGAATGGGCGGGGCCAAGCGGGACGGGACGGGGCGGGGTGGGGTGGGGAGCAGACACCCATTTAGAGAGCCGACTGAAAGGCAGGTCAAACCAAGCTTAAGGTCATCCGTCTTCCCCTCTCTCTCTCTCTCTCGCTCTCTCAGACCCGTCGAGAAGGGGTGTCATTTTCACCCCTCTGCGCAGCTGCGCCGGCTGAATTTTCTCACTCTGCAGTCAAAAATGGCCTCCAAGAGTACGTCTGCATGCAGAACCCCTTCATGTTATATAAATCTGGAGAAGGGTGAAGCCAATGCACCTCAAAACTCATTCTTATGCTCCCCCCCCCCTTCCCATTTTTCAGCCACAGAATTTTTCATGTTTTCATTTATTTTCCTAAAAAGCACTGGGGGGTGGGAGGTCTCGCCTCTATCTGTCCCTAACCCTATGCCACGAGAAAAATCACTATGGCTGTTTTATCTACAGAGTTCCCCCCTCCTGCTTCCAGTACAGACACAATGTTTCTGCAGAACACAAACCTTTTATTACATAATATCAGCCCTCCGTAACCTGTGTGAAATGTCAATACTTACTGCTTGCGGGGAAGAACCAGATTTTTAAAAAAAAGATCGGCGAGGTTGAAACTAAATGCCTAAATATAAATCCTATACTCGGTAAATAAAACACGAGACGGGTCAGGAGTTCACCGAACAGACTACTAGAGACTGTTCTCATGTACGGGATCCTGGTTTCTGCTATGTCTCGGTCTTATTTACTTAATTGGTTCAATTATTTCCTGTATTTAGTTTTTTTTTTTTTTTTGTACATTTCTAATGCTTAACAGCTGCAAATTATTTTTGGGACTTCTGCAGCAGCAAATGTATGTGCTAATTAAGTGGGGGAACTACTGTAATTAAAGGGGGAATAAAACAGGGAATTGTTTGAACAAATTTAACGTGCCAATTTTTTGACACCCAGATTCTGAATTTGAGTACATATTGAAAGCTGAGAGACGAGGCTGGATTGTTAAGTGACATCCTGCTGGCGGAGTGATGTCACGCCGCTGGACACGCCCCCTCACCACCCGCCTCCCACCAATCAAAACCAACCCCGCTCCGCTTTCAGCGCAGGGTCACGAAGTGTCCGTCCACAAGATCCACTGATTCACACTTCACTTTTAATTGACTCCAAAAAAAGAGAGAAAAAAACTACAAAAAAGTGCTTGCTGGGTCCAGTACAGCAGCCGCACTCCCCACCTATCGCCATTGAGATACAGCTCTGTATCACCACCCGCCTACCAGACCCACTCGTTCTGCAGTGAAACGCAAATGGAAAAATACAGGTCCCCTGAGCGGTGGAGGCAGCCCTGCGGGAGCAGACGCAACGCAGATTCCTCTCGCTGCTTTGAGACAACAGCCTTATTTACCATAAAGGTGCTCCGCTTGGCCAGCACAGGAAGGCAAACTTGAGCTTAAGCAATTACACACTGACCTGTGTCTCAAAAAGCTTTAAAGATCGTGAGCGTGTAGCACCAACGCCCTTCTGTTTCTTTATTTAAAAAATAAAAAGAGAATTTATGACCACAGTAAAAGGGAAAGAACTTTCTGGAACTTCCAGGAATCGTTTCTGTGTGTGTGTTCAATTCCAACGCCTTGAACAGGCCAATGGGGGGGAAAAAGGAAAAAAAAAGTTGTGAAATTTAATCGGACGGGTTTTTTACGACCAGAAAGGGGTTAAATATTTACCTCACCAGGCAGATGTAGGGCGACCTGTTGCCATACGTGACGTACGTGCGCGCACATACAGTACAGACACGGGCCCGTATATAATAATAATTTTAAAAAAACTTTTGGACACAGCGAGCTGCTACTGTCGACGCGTAGCGCGGGGTTTATAAATAAACCGCGGCGGGGCAGGGATACGTCGGGTCGGGGGGGGGGCCGAAGTTATTTTTACGGTGACCCTACTCTCTCTCCTCATTCCCAGCTGTCGTGGAGGGCTGGAGGAGAACATTCCATTCCCTGAAACCCAAAATGATGTGCCTCTCTGGGCCGAGCGCTGGCCGCCTCTCCCCACCGCCGTCCCGTGCAGGACTCGGGGCGGGGCCCCGGGGAAAGAGGGGGGAGGGGAATCGGGCGCTGTCGGCCGTGGCCTTCTCAAGTCACACCCTGCCCCCCCCACCCCCACCCCCCCCCCCCCCCACACACACATACTAGCTGTCCCACCCATCGGAATGCTACTCTGTTGCATTCCACGGTCACCCTTGTTGACAAACACACGCGCAGGCACACACACACACACACACACACACACACACATAAACAAATATAAACAGATCACCACACACACACATGTAAACACACTAACATACACACACACGCAGACTGGCAGACACACACACACACACACACACACACACACAGGCCTGAAGATCCACTCTGACGGCCCCAGGCACAGCCACTGACAGCTGAAAAACCACTGCCTGAAAGCCTGCCTTGTTCATGCTAACGCTCCCAGATGAAGTATGCACACAGCAGTTATCCCACCCTGTCCTCGCCATTAAGGAGGAAAAGCCTTTCATCGCTATATACCCTTCAGCTCTCGCACTTTCGCTCCCCAAACTTCCGGGAGCAAAATCTAATACCCACATGCGCATTCATTTACACCGTGTGTGACACCTGTTTTCTTTTTCTTTTCTTTTTTTCTTCTTTTTTTTGGCATAGGGCAGTTTGACGCTCAGCGGCGAGCACAGAAAAGCTACGCGGAGCGACCGGACACACTCAGCTGCGGGAGATGAAAAGAACATGCTGTACGGGACAGCGTTTTATCGTACGGTTCCTGTACGGAATGTCTGAGCTTCGCGCAGCACCAACACACATGCAGACACCGGACACGGCCCCGCCCCGCCCCTTCGCAAGGAAGAGCGTCCTCGGACTCTCGTCACTAAAGGGGGTAAACTCAAGAAGGTAAACTCACCACTCGCATTCAGTAAAAACATTTTTTTTAAGTTTTTAAAAGTTGAACGGTTTTCAACATAGTTTTCAAATAGTGCCTTTGATGACCTACATGATGAAAACTTCAGAAATCTTCCCCATGTCGTTACGTAAGGCATGCTCACCTTGTAGACCTGCACGTTCAATATGTAGCCTACATATTTTATTTTCGCATAACGGAAAAAACAGCCTTAAGATGTCTCCTTTACGGTCAACGGTTCAGGAAGTTAAAGCATCTTCGGTGTGAGGGAACAGCAGGACAGGCGCGGTGGCCTGTGTCAGCCAGTGTGTGTGTGTGTGTGTGTGTGTGTCCTGACCCACAATGCATAGCTCACGTTTTCTCTGCCCACACTTCGCTCGTAAATCTACAGCAAACATTTCAATTAGCACGGTCGCATGACAAAGAATCCTCTCTTATGGCGGGAGATTCCACTTTCAGTTCCTGGAGGGGTATGACAAGTCCCACGCCACTCAGTCATACAGCATATTTTGCATATCCTACTAAAGTAGATTATTATTATTATTATTATCATCATTATTATCATTATTATTGTCCATTCTTCAGCACACAAACAAGAAACAGAAGTAAGCTATTATTAACCGAAACTGCACTGAGACAAACAACAACAACAATGATACTAATAAATAATAATAATAATAATAATAATAATAATTTGTGTTAACCTTGGCAATGTTTGCTGGTTGTAATAGCTCATTTCCGTCCTCTGTACATTCAGTGTGCCGAGGAAGAATGTCACGCAAACAGCTTTGTCTCTTCGCAGCTCTGTACCGCCAGAGTAAAAACGCGAAAACAATGGCGGTGACCTACATTCCATCACATAAAATATTAATTTCACACTCGCGGGTGGGCTTATCCAGACCGTTCCCCGCGCTTTACGAGAGAGTGCGCGCGCACTGTCAGACACGCACGGTTTCGCGCATGTCTGGTCCGGAGGCCACACGGGCGCGCGAGGTCCTGCATGGATATTTAACCGTCATTATAATCCGAGCCCGCAATTTGCCAATAAAGCCATTGTCGTCATTGTCATCCTCGCTCGGCAAACTTGATTAGGCGCGTGCACAAAACGTAATCATCCGTTATACTGAAAGGTAGCCGTCTGTAACACTAAAACCGGCAGAAGACGAAGGTTCCTTCAAAAAAAAAAGGCTGGCCGTTTGAATGGGTGAATCCATGATCTGAAAATGTATTTACATAATTAAAGGCTTATATATATTTCACCCTCATCAACAGCTGCCCAGATAAATAACACTGGACAATCCACTCAAGCTGAAGAATCATAATTATGAGGAAAAGGTATAATTTGTGATTTTATCCCACAAATTATCAGAACTGGTTTCAGTACTGACATTGGTCCAAAAAAAAATGTATTTGCATTTTTACAATTGGCAGTTACTCTGAGAATATTAATGCTCGTGATAGTAAAAACTTACTTTCCATATCAAGGGACAGGATATTGCTAAAACCGCCCACAAAGACAGTATAAAGAATACATTTCAAATTTTACATCGTGGGCATACTGTACACTTTACTTTGTATTATTATTTTGAGTTTTTCTCACACTCAGCATTATTCTGGGCAAAAAACATACCCGTTTAGTTAATACTCAGTTTTGTAAACTGTAGCCCACATCAACTTCATTTCTCTTGCGAATATGACAGACATGACTTTTTTCTGAATGAGCAATGTACGATGCCAGCTGCTACTCCGTTTAATAAATTAGCCCCCATACAGTATTTGTTAATTTCCCCCCCTCCCTGCTTTTCCTAAAATAAAATGAAGTGGTACAGTACAGTACTGTACAGTCAGACAGCCCCTGGACGCATAGTCAGCACGTCGCCCCTGCACCTGTGCCACAGGTATGGCCGCCACGTGCTCCGCTATCGCGCGAGAATCGGCTCGCCGAGCCAGACGGACCAGCCGAGGGAACGCTGCAGCTCAGCGGAACTTCCCTGTGACCCGCGGCGGTGCAGGCATGGGGGAGCGAGCGCTGAGCAAGACTGGCACATTTTCCTCTCTGACGCGGCGGGTTTATTCCACAGCCTACACACACACACACACCTTACACACTGTAAAGGCCTTACACACTGTAAAGGCTTTTCCACAGCCTACACACACACACACACCTTACACACTGTAAAGGCCTTACACACTGTAAAGGCTTTTCACAGCCTACACACACACACACACCTTACACACTGTAAAGGCCTTACACACTGTAAAGGCTTTTCCACAGCCTACACACACACGCTCACACACACACACACCTTACACACTGGAGTGTAAAGGCTTTTCCACAGCCTACACTGACACTCAGTCAGTCGAGTCCTGTGTGCCACTGGCCTAAGAAACCACGCAGGTTTTAAACTGTCAGCGTGACTGGTACACTTATCTCTGTATGTGCTTAGGAGGGTGGGGAGGGTTAAACGCGTCGTCGTTGCGAATTATCGTCTGCAGTCAGTTTGAAGAAAGAACATACACATACACACACGTACACACACACACATTTACGCACACACGCACTGGAGGCTTTTCCACGGGCAGCACAGTGGCGTTTGTGTGACAGTACGGTTTCCAGAGAGAGAGAGTACGCGCCCACCCCATGTCATATTCCCTCCCCCCCCCCCCCCCCGCCGCCCTCGTCCAGCCCCCCCCACGTCACGCCTCGGGCGCGGGGAAAATGCCAAAGTCGCTCGTTGTGCGCCCAGTGAAACTTTTTTTTTGGGGGGGGGGGGGGGGAGCAGTCGTTGGTGTATGTTGAGGTCAAGTCGAGTTTAATCCCAGATAAAAGTTCCTCAGAAATAAATAGCTGCGAGCATCCAGCCCCCCTGCAGACTCCAGCAACCCACAGGAGCACAGCGCACTTTCCTGGAACGGAAAATTAATATATATATATATTATTTTTTAAAAAGAGGTGCAGAAGTCGTTTTCACGTCGGTCAGTTCCCCTTGCCAGACGCAGCACAGGAGCGCGGGGGTTAATTAAGACGCACGAGGGCCGTCTGGACCACACCGGCCCGCTCAGGGCGGAGGCCCTCTATCTCTGCTGGGAAAACCACAGGTGACACAGAGCAGTCCCCAGCCTCAGGTTGAATACGTCGTTTTTTTTTTTTTTTTGTTTTAGCATTTCTTAAATTTTTTTTTTCCTTTCTTATTGGACGGTTTCCCAGCGGCAGCTGCGGTCCAGCGGCTTCCGAGGGAAGGGCGTGAGCGACGCTGGCAGCTCCGCTCAAGATAACTTAACCTGAGCGCAAAATAAATTAATATATCGCAACATGCCGTGATTATTTGAGCTATTTTTCTTAATGTGTGTTTTTTTAAATTTTTTTTTTTAAGTAAAGTGTTCTTCATTGTTTTTCTTACTAGGACAGAAAGATAAATAAATGTATGGACTCGTCAAGGCTTGAAAGGTAAATAACTAGATACAGCTAATGCTAATAACTTGACTTATGCATTCTAGTGTTTTCACATTGTTGACTCATCTATTTATAATTACCTGCTTCAGTCTGAGGCAAGAAGTTTCACTAGCAAGCGCTATCCCACAATTCCCCTGGTGGGACATCTCGACGTTCCTTTCGCCCCTCTGATGTACGATTAGCGAGCCCTGGAGCCCACATCTGGCTGGCTTTGAAAACCCAGAGGCCGATAACGAGTACGAAAGGCAGCGTTTTAGGAACGGGGGGGAGGTAGCGGGCAGTTTAACCACCGCGCCCGTGCGCCTCCGAAAGGCTGTCCCGCTTCTGAAAACACCCCCGTTTTCAGAAAGCCTGCGCGTCTCTTTTTGCACTTGTGTGGGTTTTTCAGAATCGCTTTACAAAAACGCCACCCCGCCCTACCCCATCCCATCCCCCCTTGCCTATAGCACCATCTCCCAGCCCCCCAAAGCCCTTCCCACCCTGCCCCCCAGCCACGCCCCCCCCCCCTCCCTTCCCACCAACCCCCGGCACAGAGCCCCCCCCCCCCAGGGATGAGAAAATTTACGAGCAGCAGTCTGACGTTTGTCCCCGGCCTTGGCGGTCACCCACACACACACACACACACACACATGCACACACCACACGCACACACACACAGCACACAACACACACACACACGCATGCGCACCACACACACACACACACACACACACACACACACACCACACACACACACCACACACACACACACACACACCACACACACACACGCATGCACACACACACACACACATACACAAACACACACACATCATGCACACACACACACACACACCACACACAAGCACGCACACACACACACCACACACACACACACACACACACACACACACGCACACACACACACACACACACACACACACACGCACACACACACACACACACACACACACACACACACACACACACACACCAGCGAGCGCATACCTAGGGTCCGGGGGCTGTAAACAGAGCGCTTCGCTGCGCCCGAAGGCTCCGCCTGCGGGAGGATGGAGTCTGCAAGGCCCACACAAAAGAGCCATTGAAAAGGCATAATACCCAGCCCTGGGTGGGCACTGCCCGAGAGAGAGGGAGAGAGAGGGAGGGAGAGAGGGAGAGAGAGGGGGAGCCAAAGAAGAGGGGGCAGAGGAAAGGAGGGGGAGCTCAAGCTGGATGAAAAGATGAACAGATCCGTCTTTCTCACAGGGGCTTCCAACTTCTTTTTTTTCCTTTTTCTTTTTCTCTTTTTTTTTGTTAAATGGATTTTATATTTCGCCCTGAACTGGAAAGCGAGGAACGGACGGCGGTGAGAAGCGGCTAACACCTACGCCTGCTTTTTCTTTTAAAAAAATAAAGGAAAGAAAAAAAGATCCTTATGCAGTTCACTTAGTGCCATTGTACGAGCTTAACCCACGGATATATATAAAAACCACAGCAAGAAGCAATGAACTGAATTCCTTGGCCGATATGACTGTGGCAGAACCTTCTGCTGGGTGGTTCTAGGAAAAGCTTTAAAATGAAGGCTAATAATATAAACAAGCACCTTCATTACTCAAGCACAACAAAAACCACCGTCAACCTGGTTCTCCACCCCTCATCTTCCCAAGCATCATGGGATATTTTATTCTCTCTAATCCCACCCGAATTTGGAATGTACAAATTTTTTGCGAACTACGCACAGGTGTGCTCACATGCGACCCCCTGCAGCCGGTTTGGGAGAGTGCAGACGACTCGTGGTACGAAACATGTGGTGCCAGCCAGCTGCTTCTTTTCATACCGCAGCCACAGGCCAGACCCATGCGCAGTGGCAGAGGAGACCCAATCATACGCGTGCAGAACAAGCCACAGGCGGCTGGACGTCCAAACGACTGAGTCCCCTACCATATATCCCTTGGGCGATGCGAGGTCAATTCTGTGCCACCCCTGAAGGGCTGCCGGCCACAGCTGGCCATAGCTGCCACTGGATTAGATCTGAGACCCTGGCGCTCACGTGTGCCACAAGCGGAGCTTTTACAGAGTGAGCTGTCCAGCAGCCCCAGAATCAGAGGATTTTCGTTCTGAATTCTGAATAATAAATAAATCACAGCAGCAGGTGAAGGCTGCCACAGTATGAGCTGCTGAGAGTTCCTTGACCTTTCCCGCCCCGGTCGGAACACCGGCGGACGGCCCATTGTGATGTCATAAGCCCTGATTTATCCCGTGTCCTGAAGAAGGGCGACGGAGGTGTCGGCGGAAGGCGCGGCCCACAATCCTCTGTTTCCACAACACACGCTCCGTCACGCTCTCTGCCAATTCCGGAGGGGGGGCGGAGAAGGGAACCTCCCAGAAAAAGCCCTCAGCTTAACCCCCCCAGCCACCCCCCCCCCCCCACCATACCGCCAAGCGTCGCAGCGGTGCGCGAACTTTGCCGCAGTCCCCGTCAGAACCGCTCCCGAGAGCGCTCGGTTCTGGCGGGCGGGGGGAGGAGGCGGCACTTCCGGCGGGAACCGCGGGAGCTAACCGGTCACGCGTAGCGTCGCCGTTCGCCCCCGCGTGACGCAGAAGCGCGTGATGTCACGCGGCACACGGGCGCAGCACAGCCTGCGGGCGGCCGCGGTATCTGCGCTGCAGATAAAGCCTGCACCTTTCAGACGCTCAGCGTCGCTATCTTTCCGCGTCGAGTCAAACGATTTCCCCGGTCAAGCGCCGCCTCCCCCCCCCCCGCTCCGGCTCTGGAGGTAATCTCGCCGTGACATCTGGGGAGTCGGCAGGGGCGGGTTTCTCCTTCACGCAACGGGTGGCTAGAAATCTGCCTGCGTGAAAAGTAGATCTGCTTTTAATTTTTTTTTGGGCTCTCAGGCTCTCCGCTGGGCAGACTCAGGGCGGATTACTGTCAGAAGTACCGCACCGCTGCCAACTGCAGAGAGACAAACTGATCAATCGTCCGATGTGGGGCCGACGTTGGTCGAGTGAAAGTATTTGGAGTGGAAATACCGGAGCAGAAAGCGATGCAAAATGAGAGGGCGGTAATGAGGCAGATGGAGACATGGTGGGTGGGACAGGAGATGGAGGAGGAAAAAGCCAAAAAGAAAGAAAAAAAACAGGCCAGAGACAGAAACGTCTAACACAGATAAGCATTTGAACACTGAACACAAAGCAGTCGCCTTTCACTGAACCCAGGGGTCCACGCGAATCAGTCTGAACACAGAGTTCCACACGCAGTCAGTGTGGCTTGCAGGCCCTTGGATGCCCTATGACACTCTACCCGTCCTATCGGGCTGAACAATACAGGCAGGCCTGTACTAAACGCTGCAGCTGTACACCCCCCCCCCCCCGGCCCCGCCACCCCCCAGTCAAAACAACAGCTGAACGGACGGGACAAGTGATTAATGTAATCACCCAAATGCTGATTTCACACAACTCTTACACAGGCCTGCTGATTCCAGCACTTTATGTTTGTGGTGCGAGAGAGCATGGAACAGATCCACGATCTTGGTAAAAAACAATGTGCGTGCACACACATGCACTCACACACACACACACTTGTTCACGCACAAACACACACACACACACTCTCTCTCTCTCTATCTGACTTACACACACACTCTCTCTCTCATAACTCTCTGTCACACTCACACGCACCCTGACGCACACACACACATACACACACACACACAGTTCCATCCCTTCCTTCCTGCACATTTAACAGTCCTAACCTAAAATCTCCTGAAGTTCTTAAAGACTTTGGGCTTTAGCCCAAGCAGTGAGCGAGAATGCTGACGGTCAGAACCTGAAATCAGCTCTCTGCAGGAAACACCCCACACTTAACTCCAAGGGGGGGGGGGAGGGGTCAGGAGAACCGACAGTAGCTCAGACATCGACAAACGTATGGAGAACCATTACAAAAAAGGGGAAAATAGGGAGATCTGCTGTGGATACAGTTTAAAGGCAGCCTTGTCTTCTCTTTCAGTATTTTCTTTTTTCTCTTTTTGGAGTATTATTTATTTTTTTTAAACTGTCCAGCGAGCACGCTTCTAAATCAGGACGCTGGATCACCGCGGCCCTGTTAATTTAGCTGTAATGCGGATTTTTAACCGGGTCCGCCAGGGACCGAAATGCCCCTGTCCCATAGCTGATTTAGCGCTCGGTGGCGGCGTGTGTGTGCTGCTGCTTTCCAGCGGGGTTTTCTAGGAAAACGGAGTTCAGGGAAGGGCACCTCTCTCCAGCAACCTCTCCAGGCTACAGCGAAGAGGGGGGGAAAAAAAAGTTTAAAAAAAAAAACCGTTCCTTTCAAACGTGGCAGCAGCAGGGAACCCAAACAGCCCTTGGGTTGTGTAAAATCGGGGGGAGGGGGTATCCGGGGGTCTCTCTCCGACCTGCGTTCTCGTGCCACGGATTTAAACGTACCGCCGCACGCCCCGCGCCCCGGAGTGCGTTTTGAAAAGCGCAGGAGGGGCCCCCCTTTTTGGCAGCGGAGCGTAGGCGGGGGGGGGGGGGGAGCGGTTTTCGAACGGGCCCCCGCTCCGGCCGTCCCGTTCGCTTCCTCACATTCCTCTCTGAGCCGCGGCCCACATCTGGGACGGGTTAGAGGCAGCGGGGCCCCCTCGTCGAATATTTCTGTATTTATGTCTTTAAAAATAAACTTCCAGTGAGAGGTCTTTCGCGTGTGGGGGTTGGGGGGGGGGGGGGGGGGGCAGGGGCTCTGAAATGATAATCCGAGTACTGAACGGAATAAAAACAGTGGATGTCTTAAAAAGTTTCTTCGACAGTTTTCTTCTTAAGATTGGGGGGGGGAAGGGGGATGTTTGGTTAAAAAAAAAAAGGATTTCATCTGTTTCATGATTCCTACGGGGTAGTTACATGCGTGACTTGAGCACTCGAAGCTACCCTGGGAGCCAGGAACCCGGCCCCTGTCCTCAACCAGTCGATGGCACGGACTACCGTCTGCACTCGCCAGAACCTTTCACGGCAGGAAATGGCTGAAATACAAACCGTGTAAAAGAAATCAGCTTTTTATTGTCCATAGAGAGGCCTCTCTCAGCACTCGAAGATGCCAGTTCCATGCGCAAAAACATCTTGTGAACATATTAAATGGTGCACGACAGCCGATGTTTTTCTTTTTTTTCTTTTCTTTTTTTTAAACAAAAATATTTCGAATGGAAAGAACAATGAGTACCGCTGAACTAGCACAGAACCAAGAGAGGCGCAGAGCTACTCCCAAATCCAGCCAAATCACGGAGAAGCCAATCAGGAATCGGGTGGGACCAATCACAAAGCTGCATTTGGTCACAGCCCATTAAAAGGGATGGAGGCGTGAGGAGGGGGGGGGGGGCGGTCTCTTCTAGTTTTATAATCTAACTTCCTCTTTAACACCCTGTCTGCATGCAGAGATCCTGCTGAGATATATTAAAGCACAAATTATTCCCTCGTGATCGACGGGGGGGGGGGGGGGGGGGGGGGGGGTTTGGGTGGATTGTTAAAAACGTGACGTTCAAGAATAGGGGAGCGATCGCACTGAACCCCAAAGCGGAGAAACGGGTACTCAAAAACGGTGATGGTCATGAATCACCTTTTAAGAAAACAAAGATGGAGCCCAGAAAAAAAGGTGGTGGGCGGGGGGCGTCTGGAGGTTTACCAGCTGCGTTGGAGCTGCGTTGGAGCTACACGCTCCGCTGCGATCAGGAAGCAGAGGTGAAGAGCCCCCCCCCCCCCACCTGGGTTACACATCTCACAATCTTTCTTTGATAATATAGCGAAAACAGCTGTGCACCGTTATTTCCTGCGCTGGTCTTTCAGCGCGAAGAGGAACCAACGCGACGGCGAGGACAGAAAACTACAGCTCCCACACTGCATTTACCTATTTACCTTGGGGGAGGGGGGGTAGGGGGAGGGAACTGCGGCCTTAAACTCTGTAAACTCACCTGACTTGCATGTGACCCAAAATCAGGTGTAGCGTGCTAACCCTAGAGCTCCACACAGGAGCGGGTGATTTTTTAAGAAAGGGTCTACGGATCTGTTGAACTCCAGTGGGAGATTTGTTTCACGCCATCACACGTTTCTTTCACACAAGTTTTTTTTTTTTCTCGTCTAACAGAATGCGGTGCGCAGAAACTGACTTTATTCTGCAGACAGTAAAAAAACAGACTTTATCCCCTCTTTATAGAACCATTATCTGTCTGGGTTTTATATTGGAGTAATCACTGACTTTGTGGACATCCACGTGGAGAACAGGGAAGTGTTTTATCGAGAACGATTTACATTTTACAAGCCCTCCGTTTACACGGAACGTACTGATGCGGTCAGAGTTGCGTAACTTGGGCGAGACAGTGGGCTGCGCCTCACCCAGGTCTTGAACTTGCAACCTCTAGCGAATCTGGTCTCCTGAGCTCCACACCTCTCAGGTGTTCATTGCCCTCGCCCAAAGAGACAGCGTGCTTTGCATTGTGGGCCGGTGCCTTTCCACGTCAGTGACTGCCCTTCGCTCTGCCCGTCGATTTACCTGGAGAAGAGCACCCCGGCTTTTGAGGGGAAAGACCGTCATTTCAGCTTTTCTTCGACGGCGGCAACAGGAACAGACAAAACGTCACTTATTTTTTTTTTTACATTACATTACATTACATTTATTTGGTAGACGCTTTTATCCAAAGCGACGTACAAAAAAAGTGCATTTCATGGTCACAGACAACTGCTAAACACAGGTTCAGTAAGGTACAATGCTTATTTTGTACGGCTATTTCTAGCCAAGAACGCGGTTTAGTTCACACAGCGAACGCTATTCTGACCTAAGGGCCTAAGGCGTTCACCTCGGTTACCGGGTTTTCAAAAAGCCGGCGGGTCGAAAGTCAGAAACCCCCCCACGACGCCGATCGCTTCCCCAGACTGAGCGGCTCGCCTCTCGCCGGGGCGAACCTGCTGACCCGCGCGGCGCGGTGCTCCGAGGACGGCCGATTTTTCACAAAAATACGAGACGACCTCAGAGCCGCCCTCCTCGTTTTGAGAACGAAAACCCATTAAAACGAGTAACCATGGTAATTCACCGAGGCCCTGTTTATTTTTATTCCTCTCTCTCTCTCTCCGTGCTCCATAATGGCCGTGCAGAGAAGGGAGAGAGCGCGAGACAACAGTTTTTAAATAAACAAAAAAAGAAAAATAGAACGGCAGTGATAAAAGCGTCTCTCTCTCTCTCGCTCTCTCTCTCGCTCCCGTTGGGAGTGAGAACGTGCGGGTTTCAGGACTGGCCCCAAAATGTGCGTGGGTCAGGCCCGGCCTTGAGAAAGGCTTTACCATACCCCAGCGGAGAGGAGACGTTCCCCGCCCCTTCCCAGGGGGCCGAGCGTTAAGCCCTTCCTGCCGCGCAGTCCGCCACGCACACCCGCCGTGCCGTGGGGAGAAGGGAGGGTGCGGCCGAGGGGGTCATTCTGGGGCCGGGGGGGGGCGGGGGGGGTCTGTGTGTGTGACCCTTAAAAAGCGCCGCTACCACGGCGAGCAGCGGTTCCAGGAACAGCGCTGCCTGGAAGTCCCCGTGTCCCGTCCCAGCTGTGCCGAGCACCCTTATATTTATTTATATAGACACACCGCCACCGCCACCGCCTTGTGACCTGGCAGCCGCGGCAGACATCTCACAGTGCCAAAAAAAAGAGGGGTGGAGGGGAGGTGTTGGGATGGCTGAAGAGATGAAGCGTCTATGGTTACACCCCCACCCCACCCACCAAAAAAAAAAGGTGTTCAGCAATATTACACTTGTACTTGGGGGGGAAAACCCCACCACCTCTTCCAGACACGGCGTCCAGTGAGGTTACACTCGACCGGGAATGACCTGCACCACCCCGCCCCCCCTCCTTGAATGCTGTCCTTCCACGAATGAAAATCCAGCTCGGTGCCGGCTTAATTACCAGAATCTTCCGTTTCGCCACCCCGGCATGCCAAGACGCCTGGTGATCTCAAAGCGTAAGCTCCAAGCCGCTGGCTTAATCTGTTCAGCGTCGGTTCGCATTTTTAAAAAAAACGCACCCCTTCTGCGCCCGTCCGGCCGAAGGCCACTGATACACTCCTGCGCTGTTCTGCTGTTCTTAAAAATTTTTTTAAAAAAGGCCAGATGACCATGACTATTGTCTTCCTATTACCTGTAAGGTCCCCTGTAAACACAGGCGGAGGTGGCAGTGCACACACACACACACACACACCTAACCATCTTCACCAGCGTCGAGCGGCCCGGCCTGACCAGAGGCCATCTCTGGCCCACTCTTTGTCAGCTGGTCGTTACCGTGTCATGTGACTTGCCCTTTGCCACAGTGGCCCTTCCGTTTTTTTGTTTTTGTTGTTTTGTTTTTTTTTGGGTTTTTTTGCAGCGCACTGAAAACGCACGTCTCTCCGTCCCCTGGCGGCTCGGCCACGTTGCAGGACGCTCGTCTTCAGACAGTAGGACAGAAGTCACCGGTTTTGCCTGCTGAGCTCAGCGATTTTTTTTTTTCGGCTGCACCCTCCGTCCTCCCTGCCCTGATGCGGTCTGTAACCAGGCTGCCGAACGGGCTTTTTGTTTCTAATTTTAAGCCTGCATGCGAGAGTGTGACAGTGTGCAGATTTTTTATTTTTTTTCTCTCTTGAACCCTGTCTACTGTTGCCCAACACGGTCATTTGTGTGAACCTCAGTTTTTCTAGAAACCGCTTGGCTTGCAGAACGGCGCGGTGAATCACTGCCATCCCACTGCTGAGGAAGCTCCCGGCCTCTTCTGCCATCGCCACATTTCTGTTCTCCACCTTAAACACGGTGGCAGACCTCGTCTCCAAAATTTTAAGTGGACCCCCCACCCACCCCCATTCATGTAGGTGTTCTCACCAAGATAATAATAAGAAAATAAGTCTACATCAAAGCTCAATTAGTTTTTTTCCCCCCTCCTCCGTTTTATAAAGTGTGTGACCTATTTTTCCCACCGGTGAGCGGTCCGGAGGACTCCCCAGGGACCGACTGACCGACCGACCGCGTACCAATTTAAAGATCATCGGCGGCGAGTCTCCTTCAGCACACCGAGCTCCGAGGGAGGACCTCGCATTTAATTCAAACCGCCCCCCCCCCCCCAAAGTGAGAGAACGGCCACTGCAGCCCCCCCTCAAACATACATCATTAGTAATTCATAGATATGTACCTTTTTTTGACACTTTTAAGGACATTCTGTGCTTTCCCCTTGGATAACTCTCTCTTGCCCAGTTGGTATTAGTGAGTTTGACAGGACACAGATGTGTTTCCACAGCTATTTGGCTATTTTGTAATGCAGTGAATATCAGTCAAAGGTGTGGAAAGAATAGCACGGAACAACATGTTGGGTAATACTTTGGGTGGCAGTTATGAAGCATTTATAAAGCCTTTATGACCATTAATATGCATTACATAAGGGTTCGTAGCACTTTTCAGATGCATAAGTGCAAGTTTATATTGAGACTAGTTGTGCTTGTGCTTATAAACAAAACCAGGAACCAAATTCACACCTTAAGAAATCCGAAATCAGAGTTGAATTTTAAATCTTTATGTGATTTAAGCTAGTGCAGAGAAGAGAGAAAGGAACATTGTTGGTCTGGTTTGTAACAACCCATGACACTGGAATCACAGGTAAGGTCAGGAAATCCCCATCGTATGGGTGTGAACATTTAAAAATAGCCATTAAGGTAACATTCTCAAAGTAATTGGCATTGCGATCGTAAAAAGATGACGGAAACAATAACCAAAACAATGACGTTCCGCGCACTCCCGTGCGCAAGCAAGCAAGCAAACAAGCACTCGCACAAACGATTTAAGGAGGGATAGCCCCAGCTTCTATTCGTGCAGCTATCCTTGCTTTCCACTTTCCCGGGCCCCTCTTTGAAATGCACTCTGAAAAGCAGCTTGCGCCCTCTCTAAAACCAAATGCCTTAAGACCATTAATCACGTCCGCATGACACCAGATAAGGTGACGCGTCCCCCCCAGTCCCCCCCAGCCCCCCCCCCGCGCTCCCCCCCCCCACCGTCCACACAAGTGCTAAATCAGCTTAAATCTGCCTGCTTTCAGCACGGTACAGGCCGAGGCCCCGGAGAGAAGCAGCAGCGGGGTTTCAATCAAAACAATACCGCCGACCGCTAGCGTTACCGTTAGCATTAGCGTACCACCCGACGGCACGCTAACCGCCGGTTAATTAATTAATTAATTAATTAATTACCGCAATCCGACCGAACGACGGGCGTTTAAACGACTCGATTCGAACGTCTCGGGCGCGCTTTTGAGCGCGTTTTATTTACGCCCCAGCGGTGAATCGCCGGACGTGTTCACTCAGTAGATTCGAATTAAAAGTGGTACGGCGAACGAATGTTTCTGCCTGACTATCGGGGCTCTCCGTTGTCTTCGGTATCGCGTAGGTACAGCGCGCCAGTGCGGAGGACAACTCTAAAATCTGATGCGTACAATCGAAAGGCTTTCTTTCGCTGCGCTCATCCTTGAGAAGTGATTACATTTTTCTTTTCACCTTGTACCAGCGGGACTTTCCTGCACCCGTTATTGCTTGTTCCCGTTACCCCCTGACAGGGACAAACAACTGATTGTTTATTTTGGGGGGAGGGCCAAGAGGATGCTTGTTCCGCTCCTCTGGGTGCTGGTGCTTTATAATATTTTGAAGCACACTCACACACAGACACGCATGCACACAGACACACACGCACAGTAAAGCAGACGTACACACACTCACATACACACACACGCACACACACACAATCCCACACCCACACACGAACACACTCTCCCCTCCCCGCGTGAGCAAATGGCGTCTGCGGAGGTGTTATCTCTCACATTCCCCCGGCCCTCTGCGGCTCCGTCAGACGCTAATCTTCGCTTGTCACCGAGCTTTCAGAGAGCGCCCGGCCGTAATCAGTCAAGTGGAAAGGACTGGGGGGGTAGAGGGGGGGGCAAACACATTCAGGCTCAACAAGGGCATCGGCACAGGCCGGGCCAGGCCGCCCCCATCGCCCAGACCAAAAAAAAAAAGTTTAAATACTGATCCATGCGAGTGGCCCCTGGGGCCCGTATTGGTCTCAGAGCGTGAGGGGGGGGGCCCGTATTGGTCTCAGAGCGTGAGGGGGGGTGCCCGTATTGGTCTCAGAGCGTGAGGGGGGGTGGCCCGTATTGGTCTCAGAGCTGGAGTGCTGATGCAGACCATTATGGCCTGTAGGGAAAAACTGACCCCAGAACAGGAACAGGGGAACAGGGCCTTCAGTGTTTCTGAAGCCGGGGCGTCTAACTAAGCTCCCCGCGGGCCGCGGGGGCTGCTGGGTTATTTGTGGCTTCGTTTCAATCGGCTGCCGGTTAAGGCCTTGAGAACAATGTGTGTGGATGCTTTCGCCAAATCAATGACTTAAATCCCTGTCACTCAAATCACGGTCCTCGAGGGCCAAGAAAACTGCTGGTTTCCCACCCTTCCGTTACCTGGGAGTCAGGTGTGAAGACAGACTGGCCAATCGGCAGCACAAACTGTTCAGTTAATTACTTGGCAGAAAAGAAAACCTGGGCCGGATTTGGATTTGAGGGCCAGATTTGACTTCAATGGACCGCTTTGTGCTGAGAAGACCCAGGAAAACCGGCAGACACTGCGGCCCTCCTGGACCGGAGTTTGACACCTGCGGTCTAACGCCTCCTGGAGCAGGAGCACTGGTCTGGGGTGAGGAGGCCGCTGCCCCCATCCCATCCTTATCCTTTATGCGCAGTAAAGCAAAACCTCGTCTTACATCAGCAGTCCTTACCCTGAGATCCTCTTCTGAGTACGACCCTAAACACGACCCCACATACTAACCCCAACCCGAACCCAGATCTCTCCCCCTTCTGTTCAGTTGCTCTGCTAATTGGGAGCCTTTGATGAAAGCGTGTCACCGTTTGAT
This sequence comes from Anguilla rostrata, assembly GCF_018555375.3. Lineage (NCBI taxonomy): Eukaryota > Metazoa > Chordata > Actinopteri > Anguilliformes > Anguillidae > Anguilla > Anguilla rostrata. The sequence continues at coordinate 51,706,397 of NC_057938.1, read as the reverse complement.
CTGGGACGGCCCCCCGCACCAGGGCAGGACCAGGGAGGTTACCGCCAAGCCAAAAGCCGTTGGGACGCTACGCCACGCCAACCCCCCCCCCCAAACAAGCTGAATCAGATCTCGCCGTGGCGGCAACCCAAGGCGGCGCGAATCAATCAGGGGCCGGCCGGCGAGTCTCGATTACATCACGGGTGGCGAGCCAATCGCAGCAGCCGAAGCGAGGAATAACAACAAACAACAACAACAACAACAACAACAACAACAAAAACAGCCAATCACATGCAAGAAGTTTTTTTTTTCTCGCTGGTATTGCCACGGGTGTCGCTCCTCCTTTGCTAACGTAACGACCTGAGTACGAGGGGGGGGTGGGTGGGGGGGCTGCGTCTGAAGACAAAGGTCTTCAGTCAAGTCACCGGGACGCAGACACGTAAAGCTCGTCCGTGGTGTGATCCCATTTGACAACCCGTCATAAAGCCAGGTCCCTGGTAAACACCTTGAGGCCAGTGTGTGTGCGTGCGTGTGTGTGTATGTGTTCATGCGTGTGTGTGTGTGTGTGTGTGTGTGTGTGTGTGTGGTGTGTGTGTGTGTGCGGTGTGTGCGTGTGTGTGTTGTTGTGTGGTGTTCGTCAGTGTGTGTGTGTGGGTGTGCGTGTGTGTGTGCGTGTGTGTGTGCGTGTGTGCATGTGTGCGTGTGTGGGAAAGAGAATGGAGGTCAGCCTGGCACAGTCAGGTTCAGTCAGATGCTGCGTTCGCCATGTCATGTGACTGTGGAGATGCCCACTTAAGTCTTTTGTGCCGCTGCTGTTTTCTGAAATCCGCTCCAAGGGGGAGAGTCGGGCCGCACAAGGTAACAGTGGCTTGTATTGATTCTGCGGACACCGCAGCCCAAACCCCCTCTCAGACATTCTTCATAAAAGCGCCAATCTTATTTATGCTTCCACTCTCTGATATTAGGATGAATGGAAGATGGCCTAGAGCGGCTACATGACTTCTCTTTCTCTTTCTCACTCTCACTCTTTCTCTCACTCTCACTGTCTCTCTCTTTCTCTCTCACTCTCCATCTCTCTGTCTCCCTCTTTCTCTCTTTCACCATCTCTCCCGCTCTCTCTCTCACCCTCTGTTTCTCCCTCACCCTCTCTCTCTCTCTCTCTCCCTCACCCTCTCTCTCTCCCCCTCCCTCTCTCTCTCTCTTTCTCTCTCTCTTTAGCTCTCTCTACCGCTCCCTCTCTCTGTCTCTCTCACCCTCTCTCTCTCTCCCCCTGCGCTTTTCAGAGTTCTCTTTGTCACAGTGCCTCTGAGTCCTTTTTCGGCAGAATGAATGGCTCACAATAGCAGCGGCTTACGGCTAAGCCGCTAACCAGGCTCACCTGGGACGGCGTTCCCCGTCCCGTCCCCGTCCCGTCCCTGTGCCGTGAGCCGGGCGACCCGCTCACCTCTGACTGTACCGCGCGGGGGGGTCATCGTTTTGATTGACACGGTGACATCACCGTCATTCCGGTAACCTCTCCGCCCAAGCCCATTACTGGATTAAACCCGCAGGCTTATTTCCATTGGCCCACTGGAAAGAACCGGTCATTTAGGCCACGCCCCCTTAGAAGGACACCCGCTTTATTCATAAAAAATGTTAATATTTTATCGGTAGCACCAGATACCATTTGTCATTAAGCAGACATTGTCTTTTAACTTTTTATTCTACCAATAAGCTGCGTCATACTCCATTCTAAAAACTATGGTGTGTTACCACTCATTAGAGAACTGGAAGCGTCCTGGATATTCAGACAGTGAGCTCCCGGTTGGCTGTCGCGTAACGAGCACTCAGAGATATTTATACACAGTTTCAGCTTTTCGGCGACAGAACCGCGGGCGTACGGTTGTAATCCCCAGAGCGCGCGCTAAGCCGTAAACTTTAAATGAACTCTTTACTTTACTGCGCGCGTTCCCCCACGTTGCGACACCACAAGCGCCGCAGCAACAGCGCAGCCGCACCAGCGCAGCCACATCAGCGCAGCCACATCAGCGCAGAGCACCAGCGCAGCCGCAGCAACGCAGCCACACCGGCGCAACACGGCCGGGCGGAGGGAACACACGGCGCGGCGGTTGGGTCCGTGCGGCTCAGCTGCAGCGACTCTCTGGCTTGGCTTTGCACCGTTCAGCGGTGACAGTTCGGCGCGGTTAAAATGACGCAGCAAATGTAGGCACGCGAAAGGAAACATCTGCAAAGAGGCCTGGCAGAACAGGAGAGTGTAATGTTAGCAGGGTGGGGGTGGGTAGTGTGGGGGAGTAACCCATAAACATTATGTAAAAGTCAAATAACTCACCGAAGAAATCATTCACTGCGGGCTTCTCAACCATCACCTACTCCCCCCCCCCCCCCCCACCCCCCTCCCCTCCCCCGTTTGCGAGGTCTTCTCTGTGAGATCGCGTAACAAAGGCCGGCAGTGTATTCCGTGCGAGCGCTGCTGGAAGCCGTCCAACCGCCCGGCGCTCCAGCACACCGCCGTTACCGCGGCTCCGACAACGCAGGGCCTATCACAGCGAGCGGCCGGCCCGCACGGACCCCCCCCCCGCCGCCCAACCACCCCCCCGGCCCAAAGGCCCCCGCCCCGCTCCAGCAAACAATGAACCCAGAAATCATTTCGAAATAAATAAATAAAATAAATAGCCAGCCCAAAGAAATTTACACAGACAGAAACACACACTCATTGTGTGGGTGCACACATACACCGATACACACACACACACACACACTCTTATTGTGTGGGTGCACACACACACGCACACACACACACACACACACACTCATTGTGTGGACACACACACACTCTTATTGTGTGGACACGCACACACACACACTCATTGTGTGGACACACATACACACACACACTCACACACCTCATTGTGTGGACACACACACACACACACACACACCTCATTGTGTGGACACACACACACACACACACACACACACACCTCATTGTGTGGACACACACACACACACACACACACTGGTATTGTGTGGACACACACACACACACACTCATTGTGTGGACACACACACACACTGGTATTGTGTGTCTGCGTATCTCGGGAGCACAGAGAGAGAGCCCTCTGGGTGCACTCTCTGCGCTAGGCAACAGCGCGAGGCAGCGCGGGCCGGCGCACTGAGAGGAAGGCCCTTCTCTGCGGCCATTTTCCACTTTCCTTCAGCTGCAAGGAGCAAATCCCCCCTCTCCCCTCCCCAGCTGTGTGAGCGCTGTGACTATTCAAACACACCGAGGCCCTCTGTGTGACACGCAGCACCAAGCAAGGATTTAAAAGACATCCCTATAGATGCCGAAAACTCTGTTTTTGTACAGTCCAGAAAACACCACCCCTCCAATATCCCCCCAACCCCCCCCCCCCCCAAAAAAACCTCTATTTAATGACCACCCCCTCCCCCCCTTAATGAAACATGGAGTGAGATACGTTTACTTAAGAACATTTATGTGTTCCGTTTTGTTAATGTATTTTATAACTGTCAAAAGAAGTTCTCAGACGCTGTGACCTTCACGTACACTGTGCACATGTAAACTAAGGCTCTGTTTAGTCTGGTGCGGATTTGAAAAGTGCAGCTATAATGTGTATGCACTGTAAATCTGCTACCACCCCCCCCCCCTCCCCGACGCGTAACTTTATCAGTGACATCACGCACCTCAAACCCTCTCAGGACCAACCTCAGCCAATCATTGGTCCCAGCGCCCCTCTGCCCCGCCCCCCTGGGGGCCGATGTGCATGCTGGTTTTTATTCCAACCAATCACCTTAGTTTGAGTTTTTTTGACAGCTCTGTAAACTAGGCTGGTTGACTCCTGGACTTGAGCACAGAAGTAAACTCTTTAGGATGCGCTCGCAGTTTGCAGCTGAAGCTGGCGCTTACGCCATTTTCAGATCAAGATACGACTGAGCTGACTGAATAATCAAGAAGAGAAGTTGGCACAAAATCCTGAAAACGGATGGGCCCTTGTTGTGCGCCCCTGTGACGCCCTGTCAGGGTCCCAGCGTGTCGGAACGCCGAGGGCCCCTGGCGGCACGGTTCCGATTCATGTAGCGCAAACGGTCCGGGTCCGATGGAACCGTGGCGCCGTGCGGCGCGTAGCGTAGCGTAACCGGGCAACAAGCAGGCGGACGCGGCGCGGGGGAGAGGCCTCGGCCGTCATTCTCGGACCGTCGGCTAACGAGTCGCGGTGACGCTCTTCCGTAACGGTGCGGTGAAGAAATAAAAAATAAAAAAACTGAGAGAGAGGCAAACATCACGGCTTTGCAAAACACAGAGCTTTTTTTTTACAAAAGCGCGCGCGCATATCGCCTGCGGTCGGGCGCTGACCGGAAAACTTCTCCCTACTTTGACCGGACAAAGAACGCCGCTAACATTTCAGCTAACCTAGTCAGCCATAAAACTTATCCTGTGTTCCAAAAAAAAAAAAAAAAAAAACTAATTCTGAATCGGGCCACAGCATTTTGATCTGAGTATCGTGTGTTTTTTATTTTTTTTTATTTTTGAGGGTTCATTAAAAAACGGAGTCTTCGGGGGTGGCGTGTGGATGGCTAGACTGGTTTAAAAAAAAAAAAAGAAGCAGCACTGACACACTGAAGTGCTTTTCAGCAGCCTGCAGGGTTTTCTGCCTGAACACTCCAAACCAGCCGGACCGGTAGCACAGCCTGCTCTCTCTCTCTCTCCCCTCTCTTTCCTCCCCCCTCTCTCTCTCTCCTCTCTCCTCTTTCTTCTCTCTCTCTCTCTCCCTCTCTTCTCTCTCCTCTCCTCTCTCTCCTTCTCTCTCTTCTCTCTCTCCCTCTCCTTACCTCTCTCTCTCTTTCTTTCTCTCTCTCCTCCTCTCTCTCTCTCTCTCTCGGGTTCATGCGCCTTTCAAAAGCATCTTTTCAGAAGCAAAGTCCCGAGTTTCAACAGCCTGCGTTACCGCGCCAACGGCAGTTCATATCGCCGGTTACAGCAGCGCAGACTGTGTGCGTGTGTGTGTGTGTGTGTGTGCGTGCGTGCGTACGTGCATGGAGGGGGGGGCGGGGGCCTGATAGTGGAACTGACTACCCAGGGACCCAAGCAGGGAGGGGGAGGGGTGGGGGGGCCCTCAAAATACCTGAACTAGAAAGAGGAAGAGGCCCAGTGACTGCATTTCCACAGGGCCCCGAATTTCATGTTACACCCCAGTGTATGTGCATGTGTGTGTGTGTGTGTGTGTGTGTGTGCATTTGTGCATGCGTGCATGCGTGTGTGCATGTGTGTGTGCAGGCTGGTGGGAATCTATGTGGAATTCTAAATCATCCAAACATGGATGCATTTTTATTAACACTATTTTTTGTTTTTTTAAAAATAAATGAAAAACTGACAGAAAATCCTACAGTCTGTTATCAGTACGCTGGGCTGCAGGCGAATGGAGAATGGAGGCAAGCCGCAAACTCTCGGTTTCCAAAGGCCCAACATTTTCTCTTTTCTCTCTCTCAGCTTGTTCAGGTATATAAAGGGAAGATTTAACAGCCATCCGCCGCGCAGAGACCGGGGCTATTGACACAGGCGCTGCGAAGTCAAAGACGCCTGTTTACTCAGCGATCCGTGTTCTCCCGCGTCCCGCACGCAACACACACACACACCAAATGTCAGAATTCCTACAGGAACGGGGGGTTTCCCCAGAGACCAGCCGGTCCACTTCTAGTCCGTGTGTGTCTTCATCTCAGTGCATGAACAAAGTAGCCCTAGCTGCACACCCCTCAGAGTGCTAATACATTGTTTTTTTTTTTGTGTGTGAATAATAATCGATTTGGGAGGTGACTGCCTAGCACAACCCCCCCCGCCCCACCCCCACAACCCCCTCACACCGGTGACAAAAAAATGACACAGTTACAACAAAACCGAGAAAAAAATTAAACGCCATGAAGAGGCTGAACTATGTGCCCTTGTGAAACTATCGCTCGCTTCCTACGTCACGCTCTTTTTTTCCCCTCAGAAAAGAAATCATTGAAACTCATGACAAGAGAGAACATTTGGAGGAAAAGAAAGGGGGGGGGGGGAAGGGGGGGGGTGATCGCAGCCGTCAGCCAATCGGGGACCGGCATTCAATGACACATAAACTTGTTCGGTGACGGGGGGGGGGGGAGTTTATCGGGACAATATGAGAGAATTTTTAACAGCAGGCAGCAAGTCTTTAATTTGCAAGTAAAGCACCAGGGGAACACAACTTGGGAGTCAGACAGAAAACGTTGCCCCTCCCCCCCTTCCCCCAGCAACGCTGCTCTCTCTCTCTCTCTCTCTCTCTCGCTCGCTCTCAGAGCAGTTAACAGTGGCTGGAACGCAGCCAATTTACACAACGCCGGTTCAGAGAGTGAGAGAGCTGCTAGCTAGCGGCTTTCACATTGCTACACACTGACCTACATACGCTTCCAGTCAGCTGATTGATTCCTCCGCTGCGGCCGTCGGCCAATCGGGCGCGGGGGTGGAGTGCGCGGCAGCCAATGGCGGCGGCCGCCGTCGGAACGGAGCCCACAGTTTCCATACAGTTTTCAATAATCACCAGGAGCTGCGCAGTCAAATAAGCTCAAGAGCTGTATATCTTACCCAGGGGAGGGGGGAAGGTTGTAATCTAAATTGATAGCTCCTTTCCTCGTGAAAAAAAGACAAATACAGCTGGAAAAGGACGGTTAAATATTGACTGCATTCAGCCAGATTAAACAGCGAGTTCTGCTTCTGCCGTTTCTCTGCTGTTGCTGTGCTTTTTCAGGAGACACGCACGCGCACACACACACGTACGCACGCACATATACACGCACACACATGCACACACGCATGCACACGCACACGTACACACACACCACACAC